>NW_027144400.1:0-37941 GCF_026170545.1 Melanerpes formicivorus | reverse complement strand
GGCTGGGGCTGGGGCGGGAACCAAGTCTATGGCTGGGCTGGGGCTGGGACAGGGCTGGGGCTGGGGCTGGGGCAGGGCTGGGCTGGGCTGGGGCTGGGGCTGGGCCGGGGCAGGGCTGGGGCTGGGCTGTGGCTGAGGGCAGGGCTGGGCTCGGGCTGGGGCTGGGGCTGGGCCGGGGCAGGGCTGGGGCTGGGGCTGGGGCTGGGCTGGGGCTGGGTCCAGGGCAGGGGCTGGGCTGTGGGTGAGGGCAGGGCTGGGCTGGGCTGGGGCTGGGGCTGGGCCGGGGCAGGGCTGGGGCTGGGGCTGGGGCTGGGCTGGGGGCTGGGTCCAGGGCAGGGGCTGGGCTGGGTCTGGGTCTGGGCCGGGGGCAGGGCTGGGGCTGGGGCAGGGTCCGGGGCTGGGGACAGGGCTGGGGCCAGAGCTGGGGCAGGGCTGGGGCCGGGCTGGGGCTGGGTTGGGTGCAGGGCTGGGGCTGAGGCAGGGCGGGGCCTTGAACAGGGCTGGGTCCCAGGGCTGGGCTGGGGGCCGGTGGACAGGGCTGGGGTAGGGCTGGGGCTGGGGGCTGGGCCGGGGCAGGTCTGGGGCTGGGCTGTGGCTGGGGCTGAGGCTGGGCTGGGTTCTGGGCTGGGGCTGGGGCAGGAACCAAGTCTATGGCTGGGCTGGAGATGAGACAGGGCTGGGGCTGGGGCTCGGGCTGGGGCAGGGCTGGGGGCAGGGATGGGAGAGGGGCTGGGCAGGGGCCGGGGGCTGGGCTGGGGCAGGGGGTGGGGCTGGGGCTGGGCTGGGGCCAGGGCTGGGCTAGGGCTGGGGCTGGGCTGAGGGCAGGGCTGGGCTAGGTCTGGGGGGGGGCAGGGCTGGGGCTGGGGCTGAGCTGGGGCTGGGTCCAGAGCTGGGGCTGGGTTGTGGCTGGGGCTGGGCTGGGGCAGGGCTGGGACTGGGGCTGGGGCTGGGCTGGGGCTGAGCTAAGGCTGGGTCCAGGGCTGGGGCAGTGGTGGGGCTGGGGCTGGGCTGGGAGTGGGTCCAGGGGCAGGGGGCTGGGCTGGGGCTGGGGGCTGGGGCTGAGGGCAGGGCTGGGCTAGGGGTGGGGCCGGGGCAGGGGCCGGGGCTGGGGCTGGGTTCGGTGCAGGGCTGGATCTTGGGCAGGGCGGGGGCTGGAGCAGGGCTGGGCTAGGGCTGGGCTGGGGCCGGGGCTGGGGCCGTGGGTGGGGCTGGGCATTGGGGCTGGGCTGGGCCTGGGCTGAGGGCAGGGCTGAGCTAGGGCCGGGGCTGGGCTGAGGCCAGGGTCTGGGCTAGGTCCTGGGGCTGGGGCAGGGCTGCGGCCAGGGCTGAGGGCTGGGCTGGGGCTGGGCTGGGGCTTGGTCCAGGGCAGGGGCTGGGCTGGGGCTGGGGCTGGGCTGGGGCTGGGCTAGGGCTGGGTCCAGGGCTGGGGCTGGGCTGTGGCTGGGGCTGGGCTGTGGCTGGGGCTGAGGGCAGGTCTGGGCTAGGGCTGGGGCTGGGACAGGGCTGGGGCTGGGCTGAGGGCAGGGCTGGGGCAGGGCTGGGGCTGGGGATGGATCTGGGGCTGGGTACAGGGCTGGGGCTGGGTTGTGGCTGGGGCTGTGCTGGGGCAGGGCTGGGGGGTGGGACTGGAGCTGGGGCTGGGGCTGGGGCAGGGCTGGGGCGGGGGCTGAGCTGGGGCTGGGTCCAGGGCTGGGGCTGGGCTGTGGCTGGGGCTGTGCTGGGGCAGGGTCTAGGGCTGGGGCTGGGGCTGTGGGCTGAGGCTGGGGCTGTGCTGGTCTGGGGCCTTAGCTGGGGCTGGGTCCAGGGCTGTGGCTGGGCTGTGGCTGGGGCTGGGGCTGTGCTGGGCTGGGGCTGGGGCTGGGCTGGGGCAGGGATGGGGCTGGGGCTGGGGCAGGGCTGGGTCTGGGGCTGGGCCGGGGCAGGGCTGGGGGCTGGGGCAAGGGCTGGGGCTGGGGCCAGGGCTGGGGCCAGAGGTGGGGCAAGGCTGGGGGCCGGGGCTGGGGCTGGGTTGGGTGCAGGGTTGGGGCTAGGGCAGTGCGGGGGCTAGAACAGGGCTGGGTCCAGGGCTGGGCTGGGGCCGGGGGACAGGGCTGGGGCTGGGCTGGGTCCAGGGCTGGGCCTGGGCTGTGGCTGGGGCTGGGCTGTGGCAGGGCTGGGGTAGGGCTGGAAGCCGGGGGCTGGGGCCGGGGCTGGGGCAGGGCTGGGCTGGGGCGGGGACTGGAGCCGGGGCTGAGGCTGGGCTAGGGTCTGGGCTGGGGCCGGGGCTGCGACTGGGGCTGGGTCCAGGGCTGTGGCTGGGCTGTGGCTGGGGCTGGGCTGGGGCAGGGCTGTGGGCAGGGGCTGGGCTGGGGCTGGGTCCAGGGCAGGGGCTGGGCTGGGGCTGGGGCTGGGGCTGAGGGCAGGGCTGGGGTAGGGTTGGAGCCGGAGCTGGGAACGGGGCTGGGAGCAGGGCTGGAACTGAGGTTGGGGCCGGGGCTGGGGCTGGGTTGGGGCCGGGGCTGGGGCAGGACTAGGCTGGAGGCTGGGCCTTGGGCTGGGGCTGGGCTGGGGGCTGGGCTGGGGCTGGGGCTGGGGCTGGGGCAGGGCTGGGGGCAGGGATGGGAGTGGGGCTGGGCAGGGGCAGGGCTGGGGCCGGGGGTGGGGCTGGGGGTGGGGCTGGGCTGTGGCTGGGGCTGGGGCAGGGCTGGGCTATGGCTGGGCTGGGGTCGGGGCTGCGGCTGGGGCTTAATCCAGGGCTGCGGCAGGGCTGGGGATGGGTCCAGGGCTGGGGTTGGGCTGTGGCTGGGGCCAAGGGTGGGGCTGGGGCTGGGGCTGCGGCAGGGCTGGGGCCTGGGCTGGTGCTGGGCTGGGCTGGGGCGGGGAGTGGAGCCAGGGCTGGGGCCGGGGCTGGGGCTGTGGGTGGGGCTGGGCCTGGGGGCTGGGCTGGGCCTGGGCTGAGGGCAGGGCTGGGCTAGGGCTGGGGCTGGGGATGGATCTGGGGCTGGGTACAGGGCTGGGGCTGGGTTGTGGCTGGGGCTGGGCTGGGGCAGGGCTGGGGCGGGGGCTGAGCTGGGGCTGGGTCCAGGGCTGGGGCTGGGCTGTGGCTGGGGCTGTGCTGGGGCTGGGTCCAGGGCTGGGGCTGGGGCTGTGGCTGAGGCTGGGGCTGTGCTGGTCTGGGGCTGAGCTGGGGCTGGGTCCAGGGCTGTGGCTGGGCTGTGGCAGGGGCTGGGGCTGTGCTGGGCTGGGGCTGGGGCTGGGCTGGGGCAGGGATGGGGCTGGGGCTGGGGCAGGGCTGGGCTGGGGCTGGGCTGGGGCCGGGGCTGGGGCTGTGGGTGGGGCTGGGCTGGGGGCTGGGCTGGGCCTGGGCTGAGGGCAGGGCTGGGCTAGGGCTGGGGCTGGGGCAGGGCTGCGGCCCGGGCTGAGGCTGGGCTGGGTTCTGGGCTGGGGCTGGGGCGGGAACCAAGTCTATGGCTGGGCTGGGGCTGGGACAGGACTGGGGCTGGGGCTGGGGCTGGGGCAGGGCTGGGGCTGGGCTGTGGCTGGGGCTGGGCTGGGGCTGGGGCTGAGGGCAGGTCTGGGCTAGGGCTGGGGCTGGGGAAGGGCTGGGGCTGGGCTTAGGGCAGGGCTGGGGCAGGGCTGGGGCTGGGGATGGATCTGGGGCTGGGTCTAGGGCTGGGGCTGGGTTGTGGCTGTGGCTGGGCTGGGGCAGGGCTGGGGCTGGGGCTGGGGCTGGGGCCCGAGAGTGGGGCTGGGCAGGGCTGGGCCCAAGGCTGGGGCAGGGCTGGAGTAGGGCTGGGCTGGGCCTGGGCTGAGGGCAGGGCTGGGCCAGGGCTGAGTCTGGGCTGGGTTCTGGGCTGGGGCTGGGGCGGGAACCAAGTGTATGGCTGGGCTGGGGCTGGGACAGGGCTGGGGCTGGGACAGGGCTGGGGCTGGGACTGGTGCTGGGGCAGGGCTGGGGGCAGGGATGGGAGTGGGGCTGGGCTGGGGCTGGGTCCAGGGCAGGGGCTGGGGCTGGGGACAGGGCTGGGGCCAGAGGTGGGGCAGGGCTGGGGCCGGGCTGGGGCTGGGTTGGGTGCAAAGCTGGGGCTGGGGCAGGGCTGGGGCTGGGGCAGGGCTGGGCTAGGGCTGGGCTGGGGCCGGGGCTGGGGCTGTGGGTGGGGCTGGGCTGGGGGCTGGGCTGGGCCTGGGCTGAGGGCATGGCTGGGCTAGGTCTGGGGCTGGGGCAGGGCTGCGGCCAGGGCTGAGGCTGGGCTGGGTTCTGGGCTGGGGCTGGGGCGGGGAACCAAGTCTATGGCTGGGCTGGGGCTGGGACAGGGCTGGGGCTGGGACTGGGGCTGGGGCTGGGCTGGGGCTGGGTCCAGGGCAGTCCTGGGGCTGGGGCAGGGGCCGGGGATGGGGACAGGGCTGGGGCCAGAGGAGGGGCAGGGCTGGGGCTGGGGCAGGGCGGGGGCTGGAACAGGGCTGGGTCCAGGGATGGGCTGGGGCAGGGATGGGGCGGGAGCTGGAGCAGGGCTGGGGCTGGGGCTGTGGCTGGGGCTGGGCTGGGGCTGGGCTGGGCTGGGGCGGGGAGTGGAGCCGGGGCTGGGGCCGGGGCTGGGAGCAGGGCTGGGCTGGGGCGGGGACTGGAGCCGGGGCTGAGGCTGGGCTAGGGTCTGGGCTGGGGCCGGGGCTGCGACTGGGGCTGAGTCCAGGGCTGGGGCTGGGCTGTGGCTGGGGCTGGGCTGGCGCAGGGTTGTGGCAGGGGCTGGGCTGGGGCTGGGTCCAGGGCAGGGGCAGGGCTGGGGCTGGGGCTGGGACTGGGGCAGGGCTGGGGCAGGGCTTGGGCAGGGCTGGGGCTGGGGCTGGGCTGGGGCTGGGCTAGGGCTGGGTCCAGGGCTGGGGCTGGGCTGTGACTGGGGCTGGGATGTGGCTGGGGCTGAGGGCAGGTCTGGGCTAGGGCTGGGGCTGGGACAGGGCTGGGGCTGGGCTGAGGGCAGGGCTGGGGCAGGGCTGGGGCTGGGGATGGATCTGGGGCTGGGTACAGGGCTGGGGCTGGGTTGTGGCTGGGGCTGGGCTGGGGCAGGGCTGGGGCGGGGGCTGAGCTGGGGCTGGGTCCAGGGCTGGGGCTGGGCTGTGGCTGGGGCTGTGCTGGGGCTGTGTCCAGGGCTGGGGCTGGGGCTGTGGCTGAGGCTGGGGCTGTGCTGGTCTGGGGCTGAGCTGGGGCTGGGTCCAGGGCTGTGGCTGGGCTGTGGCAGGGGCTGGGGCTGTGCTGGGCTGGGGCTGGGGCTGGGCTGGGGCAGGGATGGGGCTGGGGCTGGGGCAGGGCTGGGCTGGGGCTGGGCTGGGGCCGGGGCTGGGGCTGTGGGTGGGGCTGGGCTGGGAGCTGGGGCTGGGGCAGGGCTGCGGCCCGGGCTGAGGCTGGGCTGGGTTCTGGGCTGGGGCTGGGGCGGGAACCAAGTCTATGGCTGGGCTGGGGCTGGGACAGGACTGGGGCTGGGGCTGGGGCTGGGGCAGGGCTGGGGTAGGGCTGGAGCCGGGGCTGGGGCCGGGGCTGGGGCAGGGCTGGGCTGGCGCGGGGACTGGAGCCGGGGCTGAGGCTGGGCTAGGGTCTGGGCTGGGGCCGGGGGGTGGGGCTGCGGCTGGGCTGTGGCTGGGGCTTAGTCCAGGGCTGGGGCAGGGCTGGGGCTGGGTCCAGGGCTGGGGTTGGGCTGTGGCTGGGGCCGAGGGTGGGGCTGGGGCTGGGGCTGCGGCAGGGCTGGAGCCTTGGCTGGTGCTGGTGCTGGGCTGGGGCGGGGAGTGGAGCCGGGGCTGGGGCCGGGGCTGGGAGCAGGGCTGGGCTGGGGCGGGGACTGGAGCCGGGGCTGAGGCTGGGCTAGGGTCTGGGCTGGGGCCGGGGCTGCGACTGGGGCTGGGTCCAGGGCTGGGGCTGGGCTGTGGCTGGGGCTGGGCTGGAGCAGGGTTGGGGCTGGGGCTGGGCTGGGGCTGGGTCCAGGGCAGGGGCAGGGCTGGGGCTGGGGCTGGGACTGGGGCAGGGCTGGGGCAGGGCTTGGGCAGGGCTGGGGCTGGGGCTGGGCTGGGGCTAGGTCCAGGGCTGGGCTGGGCTGGGGCTTGGGCTGAGGGCAGGCCTGGGCTAGGGCTGGGGCTGGGGATGGATCTGGGGCTGGGTCCAGGGCTGGGGCTGGGTTGTGGCTGGGGCTGGGTTGGGGCAGGGCTGGGGCTGGGGCTGTGGCTGGGTCTGGGCTGGTGCAGGGCTGGGGCTGGGGCTGAGCTGGGGCTGGGTCCAGGGCTGGTGCAGGGCTGTGGCTGGGGCTGTGCTGGGGCTGGGTCCAGGGCTGGGGCTGGGCTGTGGCTGGGGCTGGGGCTGTGCTGGGCTGGGGCTGGGGCTGGGCTGGGGCAGGGATGGGGCGGGGGCTGGGGCAGGGCTGGGCTAGGGCTGGTCTGGGGCCGGGGCTGGGGCCGTGGGTGGGGCTGGGCTGGGGGCTGGGCTGGGCCTGGGCTGAGGGCAGGGCTGGGCTAGGGCTGGGGATGGGGCAGGGCTGCGGCCGGGGCTGAGGCTGTCCTGGGTTCTGGGCTGGGGCTGGGGCGGGAACCAAGTCTATGGCTGGGCTGGGGCTGGGACATGGCTGGGGCTGGGGCTGGGGCTGGGGCTGGGCTGGGGCACGGCTTGGGCAGGGCTGGGGCTGGGGCTGGGCTAGGGATGGGTCCAGGGCTGGGGCTGGGCTGTGGATGGGGCTGGGCTGGGGCTGGGGCTGGGGCCGTGGGTGGGGCTGGGCTATGGCTGGGGCTGGGCTGGGGCTGGGTCCAGGGCTGGGGCTGGGGCTGTGGCTGGGGCTGGGCTGGGGCTGGGCTGTGGCTGTGGCTGTGGCTGGGGCCGTGGGTGGGGCTGGGCTGGGGCAGGGCTGGGGCCGGGGCTGGGTCTGGGGCAGGGCTCGGGCAGGGCATGGGCAGGGCTGGGGCTGGGCTGTGGCTGGGGCTGGGCTGGGGCTGGGGCTGAGGGCAGGTCTGGGCTAGGGCTGGGGCTGGGGAAGGGCTGGGGCTGGGCTTAGGGCAGGGCTGGGGCAGGGCTGGGGCTGGGGATGGATCTGGGGCTGGGTCCTGGGCTGGGGCTGGGTTGTGGCTGTGGCTGGGCTGGGGCAGGGCTGGGGCTGGGGCTGGGGCTGGGGCCGAGAGTGGGGCTGGGCAGGGCTGGGCCCAAGGCTGGGGCAGGGCTGGAGTAGGGCTGGGCTGGGCCTGGGCTGAGGGCAGGGCTGGGCCAGGGCTGAGTCTGGGCTGGGTTCTGGGCTGGGGCTGGGGCGGGAACCAAGTGTATGGCTGGGCTGGGGCTGGGACAGGGCTGGGGCTGGGACTGGTGCTGGGGCAGGGCTGGGGGCAGGGATGGGAGTGGGGCTGGGCTGGGGCTGGGTCCAGGGCAGGGGCTGGGGCTGGGGACAGGGCTGGGGCCAGAGGTGGGGCAGGGCTGGGGCCGGGCTGGGGCTGGGTTGGGTGCAAAGCTGGGGCTGGGGCAGGGCTGGGGCTGGGGCAGGGCTGGGCTAGGGCTGGGCTGGGGCCGGGGCTGGGGCTGTGGGTGGGGCTGGGCTGGGGGCTGGGCTGGGCCTGGGCTGAGGGCATGGCTGGGCTAGGTCTGGGGCTGGGGCAGGGCTGCGGCCAGGGCTGAGGCTGGGCTGGGTTCTGGGCTGGGGCTGGGGCGGGAACCAAGTCTATGGCTGGACTGGGGCTGGGGCTGGGGCTGGGGCAGGGCTGGGGGCAGCGATGGGAGTGGGGCTGGGCAGGGGCCGGGGCTGGGGCCGGGGCTGGCGCAGGACTGGGGCTGGGACAGGGCTGGGGCTGGGGCTGGGCTGTGGCTCGGGCTGAGGGCATGTCTGGGCTAGGGCTGGGGAAGGGGCTGGGGCCGGGGCTGAGGCTGGGCTGGGGCTGGGGCTGTAACCAAGTCTTGGGCAGGGCTGGGGCTAGGGCTGGGGCCAGGGCTGGGGCAGGACTGGGGCTGGGGGCAGTGCTGGGGCTGAGGGGTGGGCCTGGACTGGGTTCTGGGCACTGCCAGGGGCAGGGCTGGGCCCGTGGCTGGGGCAGGGCTGGGGTAGGGCTGGGGCCGGGGCTCGGGTCGGGGCTGGGAGCAGGGCTGGGACTGAGGTTTGGGGCTGGGGCTGGGGCTGGGCTGGGGCAGGGATGGGGCGGGGGCTGTGGCAGGGCTGGGGCTGGGGCTGGGCCGGGGCTGGGCTGGGGCTGGGGCCAGGGTTGGGGCTGGGCTGTGGCTGGGGCTGGGGCTGTGGTGGGATGGGGCTGGGGCTGGGCTGGGGCAGGGCTGGGGCGGGGGCTGGGGCAGGGCTGGGGCTGGGGCTGTGGCTGGGGCTTTGGCTGTGGCTGGGCTGTGGCTGGGGCTGTGGGCAGGGCTGGGCTATGGCTGAGGATGGGGCAGGGCTGTGGCTGGGCTGAGGGCAGGGCTGGGCTAGGGCTGGGGCCGGGGCTGGGCTGGGGAGGGGTGGGGCTGGGGCTGGGCTGGGGCTGGGTCCAGGACAGGGGATGGGCTGGGGCTGGGGCTGGGGCTGGGGCTGAGGGCAGGGATGTGCTAGGGGTGGGGCTGCGGCAGGGGCCGGGGCTGGGGCTGGGTTCGGGGCAGGGCTGGGGCTCGGGCAGGGCGGGGGCTGGGATAGGGGTGGGCTAGGGCTGGGCTGGGCCTGGGCTGAGGGTAGGGCTGGGCTAGGTCTGGGGCTGGGGCAGGGCTGCGGCCGGGACTGAGGCTGGGCTGAGTTCTGGGCTGGGGCTGGGGCGGGAACCAAGTCTATGGCTGCTCTGGGGCTGGGACAGGGCTGGGGCTGGGGCTGGGGCAGGGCTGGGCTGGGCTGGGGCTGGGGCTGGGCCGGGGCAGGGCTGGGGCTGGGCTGTGGCTGAGGGCAGGGCTGGGTTCGGGCTGGGGCTGGGGTAGGGGCCGGGGCTGGGGACAGGGCAGGGGCTGGGCTGGGGCTGGGGCTGGGGCTGGGCTGGGGCTGGGGCTGGGGCTGAGGGCAGGGCTGGGCTGGGTTGTGGCTGGGGCTGGGCCGGGGCAGGGCTGGGGTAGGGCTGGGCAGGTGCTGGGCTGGGGGTGGTCTGGGGCTGAGGCTGTTGCTGGGGCTGGGGACAGGGCTTGGGTAGGGCTGGGGTAGGGCTGTGGCTGTGCAGAGCTGGGCTAGGGCTGGGCTGGGGCCGGGGATGGGGCAGGGCTGCGGCCGGGGCTGAGGCTGGGCTGGGTTCTGGGCTGGGGCTGGGGTGGGAACCAAGTCTATGGCTGGGCTGGGGATGGGACAGGGCTGGGGCTGGGGCTGGGGCTGGGGCAGGGCTGGGGGCAGGGATGGGAGAGGGGCTGGGCAGGGGCAGGGGCTGGGCTGGGGCAGGGGTGAGGCTAGGGCTGGGCTGGGGCTTGGGTGGGGCTGGGGCAGGGCTGTGGCTGGGTCCAGGGCAGGGGCTGGGCTGGGGCTGGGGCTGGGGCTGGGCTGGGGCTGGGGCTGGGGCTGAGGGCAGGGCTGGGCTAGGGGTGGGGCTGGGGGAGGGGCCGGGGCTGGGGCTGGGTTCGGTGCAGGGCTGGGGCTCGGGCACGGCGGGGGCTGGGGCAGGGCTGGGCTAGGGGTGGGCTGGGGCCGGGGCTGGGGCCGTGGGTGGGGCTGGGCTGGGGCCTGGGCTGGGCCTGGGCTGAGGGCAGGGCTGGGCTAGGGCTGGGGCTGGGCTGAGGGCAGGGCTGGGCTAGGTCTGGGGCTGGGGCAGGGCTGGGGCTGGGGCTGAGCTGGGGCTGGGTCCAGGGCTGGGGCTGGGTTGTGGCTGGGGCTGGGCTGGGGCAGGGCTGGGACTGGGGCTGGGGCTGGGTCTGGGCTGGGGCAAGGCTGGGGCTGGGGCTGAGCTGGGGCTGCGTCCAGGGCTGGGGCAGTGGTGGGGCTGGGGCTGGGCTGGGACTGGGTCCAGGGCAGGGGCTGGGCTGGGGCTGGGGCTGGGCCGGGGCAGGCCTGGGGCTGGGGCAGGGGCCGGGGCTGGGGACAGGGCTGGGGCCAGAGCTGGGGCAGGGCTGGGGCCGGGCTGGGGCTGGGTTGGGTGCTGGGCTGGGGCTGGGGCTGGGCGGGGGCTGGATCAGGGCTGGGTCCAGGGCTGGAATGGGGCCCGGGACAGGGCTGGGGTAGGGCTGGGTCCAGGGATGGGGCTGGGCTGTGGCTGGGGTGGGCTGGGGCTGGGCTGAGGGCAGGGCTGGGCTAGGTCTGGGGCTGGGGCAGGGCTGAGGCTGGGGCTGAGCTGGGGCTGGGTCCAGGGCTGGGACTGGGTTGTGGCTGGGGCTGGGCTGGGGCTGGGTCCAGGGCTGGGGCTGGGGCTGTGGCTGGGGCTGGGGGTAGGGCTGGGCTGGGGCTGGGTCCAGGGCTGGGGCTGGGCTGGGGCTGGGGTTGGGGCTGTGCTGGGCTGGGGCTGGGGCTGGGCTGGGGCAGGCCTGGGGCTGGGGCTGGGGCTGGGGCTGAGTCTGGGCTGGGGCAGGGCTGGGGCTGGGGCTGAGCTGGGGCTGGTCCAGGGCTGGGGCTGGGCTGTGGCTGGGGCTGGGCTGGGGCTGGGTCCAGGGCTGGGGCTGGGGCTGTGGCTGGGGCTGGGGGCTGGGCTGGGCTGGGGCTGGGTCCGGGGCTGGGGCTGTGCTGGGCTGGGGCTGGGGCTGGGCTGGGGCAGGGATGGGGCGGGGGCTGGGGCAGGGCTGGGCTAGGGCTGGGCTGGGGCCCGGGGCTGGGGCCGTGCGTGGGGCTGGGCTGGGGGCTGGGCTGGGCCTGGGCTGAGGGTAGGGCTGGGCTAGGGCTGGGGCTGGGCTGCGGCCGGGACTGAGGCTGGGCTGGGTTCTGGGCTGGGGCTGGGGGCGGGAACCAAGTCTATGGCTGGGCTGGGGCTGGACAGGGCTGGGGCTGGGGCTGGGGCAGGGCTGGGCTGGGCTGGGGCTGGGGCTGGGCCGGGGCAGGGCTGGGGCTGGGCTGTGGCTGAGGGCAGGGCTGGGTTCGGGCTGGGGCTGGGGTAGGGGCCGGGGCTGGGGACAGGGCTTGTGCCAGAGCTGGGGCAGGGCTGGGGCTGGGGCTGGGGCTGGGGCTGGGCTGGGGCTGGGTCCAGGGCAGGGGCTGGGCTGGGTCTGGGTCTGGGCCGGGGCTGGGCTGGGGCTGGGGCTGGGCCGGGGCAGGGCTGGGGCTGGGCTGTGGCTGAGGGCAGGGCTGGGTTCGGGCTGGGGCTGGGGTAGGGGCCGGGGCTGGGGACAGGGCTTGGGCCAGAGCTGGGGCAGGGCTGGGGCTGGGGCTGGGGCTGGGGCTGAGCTGGGGCTGGGTCCAGGGCTGGGACTGGGTTGTGGCTGGGGCTGGGCTGGGGCTGGGTCCAGGGCTGGGGCTGGGGCTGTGGCTGGGGCTGGGGGTAGGGCTGGGCTGGAGCTGGGTCCAGGGCTGGGGCTGGGCTGTGGCTGGGGTTGGGGCTGTGCTGGGCTGGGGCTGGGGCTGGGCTGGGGCAGGCCTGGGGCTGGGGCTGAGCTGGGGCTGGTCCAGGGCTGGGGCTGGGCTGTGGCTGTGGCTGGGCTGGGGCTGGGTCCAGGGCTGGGGCTGGGGCTGGGGGCTGGGCTGGGCTGGGGCTGGGTCCGGGGCTGGGGCTGTGCTGGGCTGGGGCTGGGGCTGGGCTGGGGCAGGGATGGGGCGGGGGCTGGGGCAGGGCTGGGCTAGGGCTGGGCTGGGGCCGGGGCTGGGGCCGTGCGTGGGGCTGGGCTGGGGGCTGGGCTGGGCCTGGGCTGAGGGCAGGGCTGGGCTAGGGCTGGGGCTGGGCTGAGGGCAGGGCTGGGCTAGGTCTGGGGCTGGGGCAGGGCTGCGGCCGGGGGCTGAGTCTGGGCTGGGTTCTGGGCTGGGGCTGGGGCGGGGAACCAAGTCTATGGCTGGGCTGGGGCTCGGACAGGGCCGGGGGTGGGGCTGGGGCTGGGGCAGGGATGGGGGCAGGGATGGGAGTGGGGCTGGGCTGGGGCCGGGGCTGGGCTGGGGCAGGGCTGGGGATGGTGCAGGGCTGGGGCTGGTCCAGGGCAGGGGATGGGCTGGGTCTGGGGCTGGGCCGGGGCAGGGCTGGGGCTGGGGCCAGGGCTGGGGCCAGAGGTGGGGCAAGGCTGGGGCCGGGCTGGGGCTGGGTTGGGTGCAGGGTTGGGGCTAGGGCAGGGCGGGGGCTGGAACAGGGCTGGGTCCAGGGCTGGGCTGAGGCCGGGGACAGGGCTGGGGTAGGGCTGGTTCCAGGGCTGGGGCTGGGCTGTGGCTGGGGCTGGGCTGTGGCAGGGCTGGGGTAGGGCTGGAGCCGGGGCTGGGGCCGGGGCTGGGTCCAGGGCTGGGCTGGGGCGGGGACTGGAGCCGGGGCTGAGGCTGGGCTAGGGTCAGGGCTGGGGCCGGGGCTGCGACTGGGGCTGGGTCCAGGGCTGTGGCAGGGGCTGGGCTGGGGCTGGGTCCAGGGCAGGGGCTGGGCTGGGGCTGGGGCTGGGGCTGAGGGCAGGGCTGGGGTAGGGTTGGAGCCGGAGCTGGGAACGGGGCAGGGAGCAGGGCTGGAACTGAGGTTGGGGCCGGGGCTGGGGCTGGGTTGGGGCCGGGGCTGGGGCAGGACTAGGCTGGAGGCTGGGCCTTGGGCTGGGCCTGGGCTGGGGCAGGGCTGGGGCTGGGGCTGGGGCTGGGGCAGGGCTGGGGGCAGGGATGGGAGTGGGGCTGGGCAGGGGCTGGGCTGGGGCCAGGGGTGGGCGCTGGGGCTGGGGTTGGGCTGTGGCTGGGGCTGGGGCAGGGCTGGGCTATGGCTGGGCTGGGGCCGGGGCTGCGGCTGGGGCTTAGTCCAGGGCTGGGGCAGGGCTGGGGATGGGTCCAGGGCTGGGGTTGGGCTGTGGCTGGGGCCAAGGGTGGGGGTGGGGCTGGGGCTGCAGCAGGGCTGGGGCCTGGGCTGGTGCTGGGCTGGGCTGGGGCGGGGGAGTGGAGCCGGGGCTGGGGCCGGGGCTGGGAGCAGGGCTGGGCTGGGGCGGGGACTGGAGCCGGGGCTGAGGCTGGGCTAGGGTCAGGGCTGGGGCCGGGGCTGCGACTGGGGCTGGGTCCAGGGCTGGGGCTGGGCTGTGGCTGTGGCTGGGCTGGGGCAGGGTTGGGGCTGGGACTGGGCTAGGGCTGGGTCCAGGGCAGGGGTAGGGCTGGGGCCGGGTCTGGGCTGGGGCAGGGGTGGGGCTGGGGCTGGGCTGGGCTAGGGCTGGGGCTGGGGCAGGGCTGCGGCCGGGGCTGAGGCTGGGCTGGGTTCTGGGCTGGGGCTGGGGCGGGAACCAAGTCTATGGCTGGGCTGGGGCTGGGACAGGGCTGGGGCTGGGGCTGGGGCAGGGCTGGGGGCAGGGATGGGAGTGGGGCGGGGGCTGGGGCCAGGGCTGGGCTGGGGCAGGGCTGGGCTGGGGCTGGGCTGGTGCTGGGTCCAGGGCAGGGGCTGGGCTGGGGCTGGGACAGGGCTGGGGCTGGGGCTGGGGCAGGGCTGGGGGCAGGGATGGGAGTGGGGCGGGGCTGGGGCCAGGGCTGGGCTGGGGCAGGGCTGGGCTTGGGCTGGGCTGGTGCTGGGTCCAGGGCAGGGGCTGGGCTGGGGCTGGGTGCTGGGCCGGGCAGGGCTGGGCCTGGGCTGTGGCAGGGCTGGGGTAGGGCTGGAGCCAGGGCTGGGGCCGGGGGGTGGGGCAGGGCTGGGCTGGGGCGGGGACTGGAGTAGGGGCTGAGGCTGGGCTAGGGTCTGGGCTGGGGCCAGGGTTGCGACTGGGGCTGCGTCCAGGGCTGGGGCTGGGCTGTGGCTGGGGCTGGGCTGGGGCAGGGCTGTGGCTGGGGCTGGGCTGGGGCAGGGCTGTGGCAGGGGCTGGGCTGGGGCTGGGTCCAGGGCAGGGGCTGGGCTGGGGCTGGGGCTGGGGCTGAGGGCAGGGCTGGGGTAGGGTTGGAGCCGGAGCTGGGAACGGCGCTGGGAGCAGGGGCTGGGAATGAGGTTGGGGCCGGGGCTGGGGCTGGGTTGGGGCCGGGGCTGGGGCAGGACTAGGCTGGAGGCTGGGCCTTGGGCTGGGCCTGGGCTGGGGGGCAGGGCTGGGGCTGGGGCTGGGGCAGGGCTGGGGCTGGGGGCAGGGATGGGAGTGAGGCTGGGCAGGGGCTGGGCTGGGGCCGGGGGTGGGGCTGGGGCTGGGGCTGGGCTGTGGCTGGGGCTGGGGCAGGGCTGGGCTATGGCTGATCTGGGGCCGGGGCTGCGGCTGGGGCTTAGTCCAGGGCTGGGGCAGGGCTGGGGCTGGGTCCAGGGCTGGGGTTGGGCTGTGGCTGGGGCCGAGGGTGGGGCTGGGGCTGGGGCTGCGGCAGGGCTGGGGTTTTGGCTGGTGCTGGGCTGGGCTGGGGCGGGGAGTGGAGCCGGGGCTGGGGGCCGGGGCTGGGAGCAGGGCTGGGCTGGGGCGGGGACTGGAGCCGGGGCTGAGGCTGGGCTAGGGTCTGGGCTGGGGCCGGGGCTGCGACTGGGGCTGGGTCCAGGGCTGTGGCTGGGCTGTGGCTGGGGCTGGGCTGGGGCAGGGTTGGGGCTGGGGCTGGGGCTGGGCTGGGGCTGTGTCCAGGGCTGGCGCTGGGCTGGGGCTGTGCTGGGGCCAGGGCTGGAACCAAGGTTTGGGCTGGACTGGGGCTGGGGCTGGGGCAGGGCTGGGGCGGGGTCTGGGCTAGGGGCCGGGGGCTGTGGTCGGGGCTGTGTTGGGGGCTGGGCTGTTTCCAGGGCTGGGGCTGGGCCCGGGGCTGGGAGCAGGGCTGGTCGGGGGCGGGGACTGGAGCCGGGGCTGAGGCTGGGCTAGGGTCTGGGCTGGGGCAGGGGCTGCGACTGGGGGCTGGGTCCAGGGCTGGGGCTGGGCTGTGGCTGTGGCTGGGCTGGGGCTGGGCTGGGGCTGGGTTCAGGGCTGGGGCTGGGCTGTGTCTGGGGCTGGGGCTGTGCTGGGCTGGGGCTGGGGCTGAGCTGGGGCAGGGATGGGGCGGAGGCTGGGGCAGGGCTGGGCTAGAGCTGGGCTGGGGCCGGGGCTGGGGCCGTGGGTGGGGCTGGGCTGGGGGCTGGGCTGGGCCTGGGCTGAGGGCAGGGCTGGGCTAGGGCTGGGGCTGGGCTGAGTGCAGGGCTGGGCTAGGTCTGGGGCTGGGGCAGGGCTGCGGCCGGGGCTGAGGCTGGGCTGGGTTCTGGGCTGGGGCTGGGGCGGGAACCAAGTCTATGGCTGGGCTGGGGCTGGGACAGGGCTGGGGCTGGGGCTGGGGTGGGGCAGGGCTGGGGGCAGGGATGGGAGAGGGGCTGGGCTGGGGCCGGGGCTGGGCTGGGGCAGAGCTGTGGCTGGGGCTGGGCTGGGGCTGGGGCTGGGGCTGGACTGTGGCTGGGGCTGGGGCTGGGGCTAGGGCTGAGGGCAGGGCTGGGTTAGGGCTGGGGCTGGGATGGGGCTGGGGCTGCGGCAGGGCTGGGGCCGGGGCTGGTGCTGGGCTGGGTTCTGGGCTGGGCTGGGGCGGGGACTGGAGCCGGGCCTGCGACTGGGGCTGGGTCCAGGGCTGGGGCTGGGCTGTGGCAGGGGCTGGGGTGTGGCAGGGCTGGGGTAGGGCTGGGCTGGGGCTGGTGCCGGGGCTGGGAGCAGGGCTGGGCTGGGGCGGGGACTAGAGTCGGGGCTGAGGCTGGGCTACGGTCTGGGCTGGGGCCGGGGCTGCGACTGGGGCTGGGTCCAGGGCTGGGGTTGGGCTGTGGCTGGGGCTGGGCTGGGGCAGGGCTGTGGCAGGGTCTGGGCTGGGGCTGGGTCCAGGGCAGGGGTGGGCTAGGGCTGGGGCTAGGGCTGAGTCCAGGGCTTGGGTTGGGCTGTGGCTGGGGCCGAGGGTGGGGCTGGGGCTGGGGCTGGTGCTGGGCTGGGGCCATGGCTGGGAACAGGGCTGGGCTGGGGCAGGTACTGGAGCCGGGGCTGAGGCT
This sequence comes from Melanerpes formicivorus, assembly GCF_026170545.1. Taxonomy (NCBI): domain Eukaryota; kingdom Metazoa; phylum Chordata; class Aves; order Piciformes; family Picidae; genus Melanerpes; species Melanerpes formicivorus. Next base: position 22,050 of record NW_027144400.1, on the reverse strand, counting down.
GGGCTGGGTTCTGGGCTGGGGCTGGGGCGGGAAGCAAGTCTATGGCTGGGCTGGGCCCGGGACAGGGCTGGGGCTGGGGCTGGGCTGGGGCAGGGCTGGGCTGGGGCTGGGCTGGTGCTGGGTCCAGGGCAGGGGCTGGGCTGGGGCTGGGTGCTGGGCCGGGACAGGGCTGGGGCTGGGCTGTGGCAGGGCTGGGGTAGGGCTGGAGCCGGGGCTGGGGCCTGGGGTGGGGCAGGGCTGTGGCTGGGGCTGGGCTGGGGCTGGGTCCAGGGCAGGGGCTGGGCTGGGGCTGGGGCTGGGGCTGAGGGCAGGGCTGGGGTAGGGTTGGAGCCGGAGCTGGGATCGGCGCTGGGAGCAGGGCTGGGAATGAGGTTGGGGCCGGGGCTGGGGCTGGGTTGGGGCCGGGGCTGGGGCAGGACTAGGCTGGAGGCTGGGCCTTGGGCTGGGCCTGGGCTGGGGCAGGGCTGGGGCTGGGGCTGGGGCTGGGGCAGGGCTGGGGGCAGGGATGGGAGTGGGGCTGGGCAGGGGCTGGGCTGGGGCCAGGGGTGGGCGCTGGGGCTGGGGTTGGGCTGTGCCTGGGTCTGGGGCAGGGCTGGGCTATGGCTGGGCTGGGGCCGGGGCTGCGGCTGGGGCTTAGTCCAGGGCTGGGGCAGGGCTGGGGATGGGTCCAGGGCTGGGGTTGGGCTGTGGCTGGGGCCAAGGGTGGGGGTGGGGCTGGGGCTGCAGCAGGGCTGGGGCCTGGGCTGGTGCTGGGCTGGGCTGGGGCGGGGAGTGGAGCCGGGGCTGGGGCCGGGGCTGGGAGCAGGGCTGGGCTGGGGCGGGGACTGGAGCCGGGGCTGAGGCTGGGCTAGGGTCAGGGCTGGGGCCGGGGCTGCGACTGGGGCTGGGTCCAGGGCTGGGGCTGGGCTGGGGCTGTGGCTGGGCTGGAGCAGCGTTGGGGCTGGGGCGGGGCTAGGGCTGGGTCCAGGGGAGGGGCAGGGCTGGGGTAGGGCTGGGGCTGGGGCCAGGGCTGGGGCCAGAGGTGGGGCAAGGCTGGGGCCGGGCTGGGGCTGGGTTGGGTGCAGGGTTGGGGCTAGGGCAGGGCGGGGGCTGGAACAGGGCTGGGTCCAGGGCTGGGCTGAGGCCGGGGACAGGGCTGGGGTAGGGCTGGTTCCAGGGCTGGGGCTGGGCTGTGGCTGGGGCTGGGCTGTGGCAGGGCTGGGGTAGGGCTGGAGCCGGGGCTGGGGCCGGGGCTGGGTCCAGGGCTGGGCTGGGGCGGGGACTGGAGCCGGGGCTGAGGCTGGGCTAGGGTCTGGGCTGGGGCCAGGGCTGCGACTGGGGCTGGGTCCAGGGCTGGGGCTGGGCTGTGGCTGGGGCTGGGCTGGGGCAGGGCTGTGGCAGGGGCTGGGCTGGGGCTGGGTCCAGGGCAGGGGCTGGGCTGGGGCTGGGGCTGGGGCTGAGGGCAGGGCTGGGGTAGGGTTGGAGCCGGAGCTGGGAACGGGGCAGGGAGCAGGGCTGGAACTGAGGTTGGGGCCGGGGCTGGGGCTGGGTTGGGGCCGGGGCTGGGGCAGGACTAGGCTGGAGGCTGGGCCTTGGGCTGGGCCTGGGCTGGGGCAGGGCTGGGGCTGGGGCTGGGGCTGGGGCAGGGCTGGGGGCAGGGATGGGAGTGGGGCTGGGTTGGGTGCTGGGCTGGGGCTGGGGCTGGGCGGGGGCTGGATCAGGGCTGGGTCCAGGGCTGGAATGGGGCCCGGGACAGGGCTGGGGTAGGGCTGGGTCCAGGGATGGGGCTGGGCTGTGGCTGGGGTGGGCTGGGGCTGGGCTGAGGGCAGGGCTGGGCTAGGTCTGGGGCTGGGGCAGGGCTGAGGCTGGGGCTGAGCTGGGGCTGGGTCCAGGGCTGGGACTGGGTTGTGGCTGGGGCTGGGCTGGGGCTGGGTCCAGGGCTGGGGCTGGGGCTGTGGCTGGGGCTGGGGGTAGGGCTGGGCTGGGGCTGGGTCCAGGGCTGGGGCTGGGCTGTGGCTGGGGTTGGGGCTGTGCTGGGCTGGGGCTGGGCTGGGGCAGGCCTGGGGCTGGGGCTGGGGCTGGGGCTGAGTGTGGGCTGGGGCAGGGCTGGGGCTGGGGCTGAGCTGGGGCTGGTCCAGGGCTGGGGCTGGGCTGTGGCTGGGGCTGGGCTGGGGCTGGGTCCAGGGCTGGGGCTGGGGCTGTGGCTGGGGCTGGGGGCTGGGCTGGGCTGGGGCTGGGTCCGGGGCTGGGGCTGTGCTGGGCTGGGGCTGGGGCTGGGCTGGGGCAGGGATGGGGCGGGGGCTGGGGCAGGGCTGGGCTAGGGCTGGGCTGGGGCCGGGGCTGGGGCCGTGCGTGGGGCTGGGCTGGGGGCTGGGCTGGGCCTGGGCTGAGGGTAGGGCTGGGCTAGGGCTGGGGCTGGGCTGCGGCCGGGACTGAGGCTGGGCTGGGTTCTGGGCTGGGGCTGGGGCGGGGAACCAAGTCTATGGCTGGGCTGGGGCTGGGACAGGGCTGGGGCTGGGGCTGGGGCAGGGCTGGGCTGGGCTGGGGCTGGGGCTGGGCCGGGGCAGGGCTGGGGCTGGGCTGTGGCTGAGGGCAGGGCTGGGTTCGGGCTGGGGCTGGGGTAGGGGCCGGGGCTGGGGGACAGGGCTTGGGCCAGAGCTGGGGCAGGGGCTGGGGCTGGGGCTGGGGCTGGGGCTGGGCTGGGGCTGGGTCCAGGGCAGGGGCTGGGGCTGGGTCTGGGTCTGGGCCGGGGCTGGGCTGGGGCTGGGGCTGGGCCGGGGCAGGGCTGGGGCTGGGGCTGTGGCTGAGGGCAGGGCTGGGTTCGGGCTGGGGCTGGGGTAGGGGCCGGGGCTGGGGACAGGGCTTGGGCCAGAGCTGGGGCAGGGCTGGGGGCTGGGGCTGGGGCTGGGGCTGAGCTGGGGCTGGGTCCAGGGCTGGGACTGGGTTGTGGCTGGGGCTGGGCTGGGGCTGGGTCCAGGGCTGGGGCTGGGGCTGTGGCTGGGGGCTGGGGGTAGGGCTGGGCTGGAGCTGGGTCCAGGGCTGGGGCTGGGCTGTGGCTGGGGTTGGGGCTGTGCTGGGCTGGGGCTGGGGCTGGGCTGGGGCAGGCCTGGGGCTGGGGCTGAGCTGGGGCTGGTCCAGGGCTGGGGCTGGGCTGTGGCTGTGGCTGGGCTGGGGCTGGGTCCAGGGCTGGGGCTGGGGCTGGGGGCTGGGCTGGGCTGGGGCTGGGTCCGGGGCTGGGGCTGTGCTGGGCTGGGGCTGGGGCTGGGGCTGGGCTGGGGCAGGGATGGGGGCGGGGGCTGGGGCAGGGCTGGGCTAGGGCTGGGCTGGGGCCGGGGCTGGGGCCGTGCGTGGGGCTGGGCTGGGGGCTGGGCTGGGCCTGGGCTGAGGGCAGGGCTGGGCTAGGGCTGGGGCTGGGCTGAGGGCAGGGCTGGGCTAGGTCTGGGGCTGGGGCAGGGCTGCGGCCGGGGCTGAGTCTGGGCTGGGTTCTGGGCTGGGGCTGGGGTGGGAACCAAGTCTATGGCTGGGCTGGGGCTGGGACAGGGCTGGGGCTGGGGCTGGGGCTGGGGCAGGGATGGGGGCAGGGATGGGAGTGGGGCTGGGCTGGGGCCGGGGCTGGGCTGGGGCAGGGCTGGGGATGGTGCAGGGCTGGGGCTGGTCCAGGGCAGGGGATGGGCTGGGTCTGGGGCTGGGCCGGGGCAGGGCTGGGGCTGGGGCCAGGGCTGGGGCCAGAGGTTGGGCAAGGCTGGGGCCGGGCTGGGGCTGGGTTGGGCGCAGGGTTGGGGCTAGGGGCAGGGCGGGGGCTGGAACAGGGCTGGGTCCAGGGCTGGGCTGAGGCCGGGGACAGGGCTGGGGTAGGGCTGGTTCCAGGGCTGGGGCTGGGCTGTGGCTGGGGCTGGGCTGTGGCAGGGCTGGGGTAGGGCTGGAGCCGGGGCTGGGGCCGGGGCTGGGTCCAGGGCTGGGCTGGGGCGGGGGACTGGAGCCGGGGCTGAGGCTGGGCTAGGGTCTGGGCTGGGGCCGGGGCTGCGACTGGGGCTGGGTCCAGGGCTGGGGCTGGGCTGTGGCTGGGGCTGGGCTGGGGCAGGGCTGTGGCAGGGGCTGGGCTGGGGCTGGGTCCAGGGCAGGGGCTGGGCTGGGGCTGGGGCTGGGGCTGAGGGCAGGGCTGGGGTAGGGTTGGAGCCGGAGCTGGGAACGGGGCAGGGAGCAGGGCTGGAACTGGAGGTTGGTGGGGCCGGGGCTGGGGCTGGGTTGGGGCCGGGGCTGGGGCAGGACTAGGCTGGAGGCTGGGCCTTGGGCTGGGCCTGGGCTGGGGCAGGGCTGGGGCTGGGGCTGGGGCTGGGGCAGGGCTGGGGGCAGGGATGGGAGTGGGGCTGGGCAGGGGCTGGGCTGGGGCCAGGGGTGGGCGCTGGGGCTGGGGTTGGGCTGTGGCTGGGGCTGGGGCAGGGCTGGGCTATGGCTGGGCTGGGGCCGGGGCTGCGGCTGGGGCTTAGTCCAGGGCTGGGGCAGGGCTGGGGATGGGTCCAGGGCTGGGGTTGGGCTGTGGCTGGGGCCAAGGGTGGGGGTGGGGCTGGGGCTGCAGCAGGGCTGGGGGCCTGGGCTGGTGCTGGGCTGGGCTGGGGCGGGGAGTGGAGCCGGGGCTGGGGCCGGGGCTGGGAGCAGGGCTGGGCTGGGGCGGGGACTGGAGCCGGGGCTGAGGCTGGGCTAGGGTCAGGGCTGGGGCCGGGGCTGCGACTGGGGCTGGGGTCCAGGGCTGGGGCTGGGCTGTGGCTGTGGCTGGGCTGGGGCAGGGTTGGGGCTGGGACTGGGCTAGGGCTGGGTCCAGGGCAGGGGGTAGGGCTGGGGCCGGGTCTGGGCTGGGGCAGGGGTGGGGCTGGGGCTGGGCTGGGCTAGGGCTGGGGCTGGGGCAGGGCTGCGGCCGGGGCTGAGGCTGGGCTGGGTTCTGGGCTGGGGCTGGGGCATGGCTGGGCTGGGGCTGGGACAGGGCTGGGGCTGGGGCTGGGGCAGGGCTGGGGGCAGGGATGGGAGTGGGGCGGGGCTGGGGCCAGGGCTGGGCTGGGGCAGGGCTGGGCTGGGGCTGGGCTGGTGCTGGGTCCAGGGCAGGGGCTGGGCTGGGGCTGGGACAGGGCTGGGGCTGGGGCTGGGGCAGGGCTGGGGGCAGGGATGGGAGTGGGGCGGGGCTGGGGCCAGGGCTGGGCTGGGGCAGGGCTGGGCTTGGGCTGGGCTGGTGCTGGGTCCAGGGCAGGGGCTGGGCTGGGGCTGGGTGCTGGGCCGGGCAGGGCTGGGCCTGGGCTGTGGCAGGGCTGGGGTAGGGCTGGAGCCAGGGCTGGGGCCGGGGGTGGGGCAGGGCTGGGCTGGGGCGGGGACTGGAGTAGGGGCTGAGGCTGGGCTAGGGTCTGGGCTGGGGCCAGGGTTGCGACTGGGGCTGCGTCCAGGGCTGGGGCTGGGCTGTGGCTGGGGCTGGGCTGGGGCAGGGCTGTGGCTGGGGCTGGGCTGGGGCAGGGCTGTGGCAGGGGCTGGGCTGGGGCTGGGTCCAGGGCAGGGGCTGGGCTGGGGCTGGGGCTGGGGCTGAGGGCAGGGCTGGGGTAGGGTTGGAGCCGGAGCTGGGAACGGCGCTGGGAGCAGGGCTGGGAATGAGGTTGGGGCCGGGGCTGGGGCTGGGTTGGGGCCGGGGCTGGGGCAGGACTAGGCTGGAGGCTGGGCCTTGGGCTGGGCCTGGGCTGGGGGCAGGGCTGGGGCTGGGGCTGGGGCTGGGGCAGGGCTGGGGCTGGGGACAGGGATGGGAGTGAGGCTGGGCAGGGGCTGGGCTGGGGCCGGGGGTGGGGCTGGGGCTGGGGCTGGGCTGTGGCTGGGGCTGGGGCAGGGCTGGGCTATGGCTGATCTGGGGCCGGGGGGCTGCGGCTGGGGCTTAGTCCAGGGCTGGGGCAGGGCTGGGGCTGGGTCCAGGGCTGGGGTTGGGCTGTGGCTGGGGCCGAGGGTGGGGCTGGGGCTGGGGCTGCGGCAGGGCTGGGGTTTTGGCTGGTGCTGGGCTGGGCTGGGGCGGGGAGTGGAGCCGGGGCTGGGGCCGGGGCTGGGAGCAGGGCTGGGCTGGGGGCGGGGACTGGAGCCGGGGCTGAGGCTGGGCTAGGGTCTGGGCTGGGGCCGGGGCTGCGACTGGGGCTGGGTCCAGGGCTGGGGCTGGGCTGTGGCTGGGGCTGGGCTGGGGCAGGGTTGGGGCTGGGGCTGGGGCTGGGCTGGGGCTGGGTCGTGGCTGGGGCAGGGCTGGGGCTGTGGCTGTGGCTGGGTCTGGGCTGGGGCAGGGCTGGGGCTGGGGCTGTGGCTGGGTCTGGGCTGGGGCAGGGCTGGGGCTGGGGCTGAGCTGGGGCTGTGTCCAGGGCTGGCGCTGGGCTGGGGCTGTGCTGGGGCCAGGGCTGGAACCAAGGTTTGGGCTGGACTGGGGCTGGGGCTGGGGCAGGGCTGGGACGGGGTCTGGGCTAGGGGCCGGGGCTGTGGTCGGGGCTGTGTTGGGGCTGGGCTGTTTCCAGGGCTGGGGCTGGGCCCGGGGCTGGGAGCAGGGCTGGTCGGGGGCGGGGACTGGAGCCGGGGCTGAGGCTGGGCTAGGGTCTGGGCTGGGGCAGGGGCTGCGACTGGGGCTGGGTCCAGGGCTGGGGCTGGGCTGTGGCTGTGGCTGGGCTGGGGCTGGGCTGGGGCTGGGTTCAGGGCTGGGGCTGGGCTGTGTCTGGGGCTGGGGCTGTGCTGGGCTGGGGCTGGGGCTGGGCTGGGGCAGGGATGGGGCGGAGGCTGGGGCAGGGCTGGGCTAGAGCTGGGCTGGGGCCGGGGCTGGGGGCCGTGGGTGGGGCTGGGCTGGGGGCTGGGCTGGGCCTGGGCTGAGGGCAGGGCTGGGCTAGGGCTGGGGCTGGGCTGAGTGCAGGGCTGGGCTAGGTCTGGGGCTGGGGCAGGGCTGCGGCCGGGGCTGAGGCTGGGCTGGGTTCTGGGCTGGGGCTGGGGCGGGAACCAAGTCTATGGCTGGGCTGGGGCTGGGACAGGGCTGGGGCTGGGGCTGGGGTGGGGCAGGGCTGGGGGCAGGGATGGGAGAGGGGCTGGGCTGGGGCCGGGGGCTGGGCTGGGGCAGAGCTGTGGCTGGGGCTGGGCTGGGGCTGGGGCTGGGGCTGGACTGTGGCTGGGGCTGGGGCTGGGGCTAGGGCTGAGGGCAGGGCTGGGTTAGGGCTGGGGCTGGGATGGGGCTGGGGCTGCGGCAGGGCTGGGGCCGGGGCTGGTGCTGGGCTGGGTTCTGGGCTGGGCTGGGGCGGGGACTGGAGCCGGGCCTGCGACTGGGGCTGGGTCCAGGGCTGGGGCTGGGCTGTGGCAGGGGCTGGGGGTGTGGCAGGGCTGGGGTAGGGCTGGGCTGGGGCTGGTGCCGGGGCTGGGAGCAGGGCTGGGCTGGGGCGGGGACTAGAGTCGGGGCTGAGGCTGGGCTAGGGTCTGGGCTGGGGCCGGGGCTGCGACTGGGGCTGGGTCCAGGGCTGGGGTTGGGCTGTGGCTGGGGCTGGGCTGGGGCAGGGCTGTGGCAGGGTCTGGGCTGGGGCTGGGTCCAGGGCAGGGGTGGGCTAGGGCTGGGGCTAGGGCTGGGTCCAGGGCTTGGGTTGGGCTGTGGCTGGGGCCGAGGGTGGGGCTGGGGCTGGGGCTGGTGCTGGGCTGGGGCCGTGGCTGGGAGCAGGGCTGGGCTGGGGCAGGTACTGGAGCCGGGGCTGAGGCTGGGCTGGGTTCTGGGCTGGGGCTGGGGCGGGAAGCAAGTCTATGGCTGGGCTGGGCCCGGGACAGGGCTGGGGCTGGGGCTGGGCTGGGGCAGGGCTGGGCTGGGGCTGGGCTGGTGCTGGGTCCAGGGCAGGGGCTGGGCTGGGGCTGGGTGCTGGGCCGGGACAGGGCTGGGGCTGGGCTGTGGCAGGGCTGGGGTAGGGCTGGAGCCGGGGCTGGGGCCTGGGGTGGGGCAGGGCTGTGGCTGGGGCTGGGCTGGGGCTGGGTCCAGGGCAGGGGCTGGGCTGGGGCTGGGGCTGGGGCTGAGGGCAGGGCTGGGGTAGGGTTGGAGCCGGAGCTGGGATCGGCGCTGGGAGCAGGGCTGGGAATGAGGTTGGGGCCGGGGCTGGGGCTGGGTTGGGGCCGGGGCTGGGGCAGGACTAGGCTGGAGGCTGGGCCTTGGGCTGGGCCTGGGCTGGGGCAGGGCTGGGGCTGGGGCTGGGGCTGGGGCAGGGCTGGGGCCAGGGATGGGAGTGGGGCTGGGCAGGGGCTGGGCTGGGGCCAGGGGTGGGCGCTGGGGCTGGGGTTGGGCTGTGCCTGGGTCTGGGGCAGGGCTGGGCTATGGCTGGGCTGGGGCCGGGGCTGCGGCTGGGGCTTAGTCCAGGGCTGGGGCAGGGCTGGGGATGGGTCCAGGGCTGGGGTTGGGCTGTGGCTGGGGCCAAGGGTGGGGGTGGGGCTGGGGCTGCAGCAGGGCTGGGGCCTGGGCTGGTGCTGGGCTGGGCTGGGGCGGGGAGTGGAGCCGGGGCTGGGGCCGGGGCTGGGAGCAGGGCTGGGCTGGGGCGGGGACTGGAGCCGGGGCTGAGGCTGGGCTAGGGTCAGGGCTGGGGCCGGGGCTGCGACTGGGGCTGGGTCCAGGGCTGGGGCTGGGCTGGGGCTGTGGCTGGGCTGGAGCAGCGTTGGGGCTGGGGCGGGGCTAGGGCTGGGTCCAGGGGAGGGGCAGGGCTGGGGTAGGGCTGGGGCTGGGGCCAGGGCTGGGGCCAGAGGTGGGGCAAGGCTGGGGCCGGGCTGGGGCTGGGTTGGGTGCAGGGTTGGGGCTAGGGCAGGGCGGGGGCTGGAACAGGGCTGGGTCCAGGGCTGGGCTGAGGCCGGGGACAGGGCTGGGGTAGGGCTGGTTCCAGGGCTGGGGCTGGGCTGTGGCTGGGGCTGGGCTGTGGCAGGGCTGGGGTAGGGCTGGAGCCGGGGCTGGGGCCGGGGCTGGGTCCAGGGCTGGGCTGGGGCGGGGACTGGAGCCGGGGCTGAGGCTGGGCTAGGGTCTGGGCTGGGGCCGGGGCTGCGACTGGGGCTGGGTCCAGGGCTGGGGCTGGGCTGTGGCTGGGGCTGGGCTGGGGCAGGGCTGTGGCAGGGGCTGGGCTGGGGCTGGGTCCAGGGCAGGGGCTGGGCTGGGGCTGGGGCTGGGGCTGAGGGCAGGGCTGGGGTAGGGTTGGAGCCGGAGCTGGGAACGGGGCAGGGAGCAGGGCTGGAACTGAGGTTGGGGCCGGGGCTGGGGCTGGGTTGGGGCCGGGGCTGGGGCAGGACTAGGCTGGAGGCTGGGCCTTGGGCTGGGCCTGGGCTGGGGCAGGGCTGGGGCTGGGGCTGGGGCTGGGGCAGGGCTGGGGGGCAGGGATGGGAGTGGGGCTGGGTTGGGTGCTGGGCTGGGGCTGGGGCTGGGCGGGGGCTGGATCAGGGCTGGGTCCAGGGCTGGAATGGGGCCCGGGACAGGGCTGGGGTAGGGCTGGGTCCAGGGATGGGGCTGGGCTGTGGCTGGGGTGGGCTGGGGCTGGGCTGAGGGCAGGGCTGGGCTAGGTCTGGGGCTGGGGCAGGGCTGAGGCTGGGGCTGAGCTGGGGCTGGGTCCAGGGCTGGGACTGGGTTGTGGCTGGGGCTGGGCTGGGGCTGGGTCCAGGGCTGGGACTGGGTTGTGGCTGGGGCTGGGTCCAGGGCTGGGGCTGGGGCTGTGGCTGGGGCTGGGGGTAGGGCTGGGCTGGGGCTGGGTCCAGGGCTGGGGCTGGGCTGTGGCTGGGGTTGGGGCTGTGCTGGGCTAGGGCTGGGGCTGGGCTGAGTGCAGGGCTGGGCTAGGTCTGGGGCTGGGGCAGGGCTGCGGCCGGGGCTGAGGCTGGGCTGGGTTCTGGGCTGGGGCTGGGGCGGGAACCAAGTCTATGGCTGGGCTGGGGCTGGGACAGGGCTGGGGCTGGGGCTGGGGTGGGGCAGGGCTGGGGGCAGGGATGGGAGAGGGGCTGGGCTGGGGCCGGGGCTGGGCTGGGGCAGAGCTGTGGCTGGGGCTGGGCTGGGGCTGGGGCTGGGGCTGGACTGTGGCTGGGGCTGGGGCTGGGGCTAGGGCTGAGGGCAGGGCTGGGTTAGGGCTGGGGCTGGGATGGGGCTGGGGCTGCGGCAGGGCTGGGGCCGGGGCTGGTGCTGGGCTGGGTTCTGGGCTGGGCTGGGGCGGGGACTGGAGCCGGGCCTGCGACTGGGGCTGGGTCCAGGGCTGGGGCTGGGCTGTGGCAGGGGCTGGGGTGTGGCAGGGCTGGGGTAGGGCTGGGCTGGGGCTGGTGCCGGGGCTGGGAGCAGGGCTGGGCTGGGGCGGGGACTAGAGTCGGGGCTGAGGCTGGGCTAGGGTCTGGGCTGGGGCCGGGGCTGCAACTGGGGCTGGGTCCAGGGCTGGGGTTGGGCTGTGGCTGGGGCTGGGCTGGGGCAGGGCTGTGGCAGGGGTCTGGGCTGGGGCTGGGTCCAGGGCAGGGGTGGGCTAGGGCTGGGGCTAGGGCTGGGTCCAGGGCTTGGGTTGGGCTGTGGCTGGGGCCGAGGGTGGGGCTGGGGCTGGGGCTGGTGCTGGGCTGGGGCCGTGGCTGGGAGCAGGGCTGGGCTGGGGCAGGTACTGGAGCCGGGGCTGAGGCTGGGCTGGGTTCTGGGCTGGGGCTGGGGCGGGAAGCAAGTCTATGGCTGGGCTGGGCCCGGGACAGGGCTGGGGCTGGGGCTGGGCTGGGGCAGGGCTGGGCTGGGGCTGGGCTGGTGCTGGGTCCAGGGCAGGGGCTGGGCTGGGGCTGGGTGCTGGGCCGGGACAGGGCTGGGGCTGGGCTGTGGCAGGGCTGGGGTAGGGCTGGAGCCAGGGCTGGGGCCTGGGGTGGGGCAGGGCTGTGGCTGGGGCTGGGCTGGGGCTGGGTCCAGGGCAGGGGCTGGGCTGGGGCTGGGGCTGGGGCTGAGGGCAGGGCTGGGGTAGGGTTGGAGCCGGAGCTGGGATCGGCGCTGGGAGCAGGGCTGGGAATGAGGTTGGGGCCGGGGCGGGGGCTGGGTTGGGGCCGGGGCTGGGGCAGGACTAGGCTGGAGGCTGGGCCTTGGGCTGGGCCTGGGCTGGGGCAGGGCTGGGGCTGGGGCTGGGGCTGGGGCAGGGCTGGGGCCAGGGATGGGAGTGGGGCTGGGCAGGGGCTGGGCTGGGGCCAGGGGTGGGCGCTGGGGCTGGGGTTGGGCTGTGCCTGGGTCTGGGGCAGGGCTGGGCTATGGCTGGGCTGGGGCCGGGGCTGCGGCTGGGGCTTAGTCCAGGGCTGGGGCAGGGCTGGGGATGGGTCCAGGGCTGGGGTTGGGCTGTGGCTGGGGCCAAGGGTGGGGGTGGGGCTGGGGCTGCAGCAGGGCTGGGGCCTGGGCTGGTGCTGGGCTGGGCTGGGGCGGGGAGTGGAGCCGGGGCTGGGGCCGGGGCTGGGAGCAGGGCTGGGCTGGGGCGGGGGACTGGAGCCGGGGCTGAGGCTGGGCTAGGGTCAGGGCTGGGGCCGGGGCTGCGACTGGGGCTGGGTCCAGGGCTGGGGCTGGGCTGGGGCTGTGGCTGGGCTGGAGCAGCGTTGGGGCTGGGGCGGGGCTAGGGCTGGGTCCAGGGGAGGGGCAGGGCTGGGGTAGGGCTGGGGCTGGGGCCAGGGCTGGGGCCAGAGGTGGGGCAAGGCTGGGGCCGGGCTGGGGCTGGGTTGGGTGCAGGGTTTGGGGCTAGGGCAGGGCGGGGGCTGGAACAGGGCTGGGTCCAGGGCTGGGCTGAGGCCGGGGACAGGGCTGGGGTAGGGCTGGTTCCAGGGCTGGGGCTGGGCTGTGGCTGGGGCTGGGCTGTGGCAGGGCTGGGGTAGGGCTGGAGCCGGGGCTGGGGCCGGGGGCTGGGTCCAGGGCTGGGCTGGGGCGGGGACTGGAGCCGGGGCTGAGGCTGGGCTAGGGTCTGGGCTGGGGCCGGGGCTGCGACTGGGGCTGGGTCCAGGGCTGGGGCTGGGCTGTGGCTGGGGCTGGGCTGGGGCAGGGCTGTGGCAGGGGCTGGGCTGGGGCTGGGTCCAGGGCAGGGGCTGGGCTGGGGCTGGGGCTGGGGCTGAGGGCAGGGCTGGGGTAGGGTTGGAGCCGGAGCTGGGAACGGGGCAGGGAGCAGGGCTGGAACTGAGGTTGGGGCCGGGGCTGGGGCTGGGTTGGGGCCGGGGCTGGGGCAGGACTAGGCTGGAGGCTGGGCCTTGGGCTGGGCCTGGGCTGGGGCAGGGCTGGGGCTGGGGCTGGGGCTGGGGCAGGGCTGGGGGCAGGGATGGGAGTGGGGCTGGGTTGGGTGCTGGGCTGGGGCTGGGGCTGGGCGGGGGCTGGATCAGGGCTGGGTCCAGGGCTGGAATGGGGCCCGGGACAGGGCTGGGGTAGGGCTGGGTCCAGGGATGGGGCTGGGCTGTGGCTGGGGTGGGCTGGGGCTGGGCTGAGGGCAGGGCTGGGCTAGGTCTGGGGCTGGGGCAGGGCTGAGGCTGGGGCTGAGCTGGGGCTGGGTCCAGGGCTGGGACTGGGTTGTGGCTGGGGCTGGGCTGGGGCTGGGTCCAGGGCTGGGACTGGGTTGTGGCTGGGGCTGGGTCCAGGGCTGGGGCTGGGGCTGTGGCTGGGGCTGGGGGTAGGGCTGGGCTGGGGCTGGGTCCAGGGCTGGGGCTGGGCTGTGGCTGGGGTTGGGGCTGTGCTGGGCTGGGGCTGGGGCTGGGCTGGGGCAGGCCTGGGGCTGGGGCTGGGGCTGGGGCTGAGTCTGGGCTGGGGCAGGGCTGGGGCTGGGGCTGAGCTGGGGCTGGTCCAGGGCTGGGGCTGGGCTGTGGCTGGGGCTGGGCTGGGGCTGGGTCCAGGGCTGGGGCTGGGGCTGTGGCTGGGGCTGGGGGCTGGGCTGGGCTGGGGCTGGGTCCGGGGCTGGGGCTGTGCTGGGCTGGGGCTGGGGCTGGGCTGGGGCAGGGATGGGGCGGGGGCTGGGGGCAGGGCTGGGCTAGGGCTGGGCTGGGGCCGGGGCTGGGGCCGTGCGTGGGGCTGGGCTGGGGGCTGGGCTGGGCCTGGGCTGAGGGTAGGGCTGGGCTAGGGCTGGGGCTGGGCTGCGGCCGGGACTGAGGCTGGGCTGGGTTCTGGGCTGGGGCTGGGGCGGGAACCAAGTCTATGGCTGGGCTGGGGCTGGGACAGGGCTGGGGCTGGGGCTGGGGCAGGGCTGGGCTGGGCTGGGGCTGGGGCTGGGCCGGGGCAGGGCTGGGGCTGGGCTGTGGCTGAGGGCAGGGCTGGGTTCGGGCTGGGGCTGGGGTAGGGGCCGGGGCTGGGGACAGGGCTTGGGCCAGAGCTGGGGCAGGGCTGGGGCTGGGGCTGGGGCTGGGGCTGGGCTGGGGCTGGGTCCAGGGCAGGGGCTGGGCTGGGTCTGGGTCTGGGCCGGGGCTGGGCTGGGGCTGGGTCTGGGCCGGGGCAGGGCTGGGGCTGGGCTGTGGCTGAGGGCAGGGCTGGGTTCGGGCTGGGGCTGGGGTAGGGGCCGGGGCTGGGGACAGGGCTTGGGCCAGAGCTGGGGCAGGGCTGGGGCTGGGGCTGGGGCTGGGGCTGAGCTGGGGCTGGGTCCAGGGCTGGGACTGGGTTGTGGCTGGGGCTGGGCTGGGGCTGGGTCCAGGGCTGGGGCTGGGGCTGTGGCTGGGGCTGGGGGTAGGGCTGGGCTGGAGCTGGGTCCAGGGCTGGGGCTGGGCTGTGGCTGGGGTTGGGGCTGTGCTGGGCTGGGGCTGGGGCTGGGCTGGGGCAGGCCTGGGGCTGGGGCTGAGCTGGGGCTGGTCCAGGGCTGGGGCTGGGCTGTGGCTGTGGCTGGGCTGGGGCTGGGTCCAGGGCTGGGGCTTGGGCTGGGGGCTGGGCTGGGCTGGGGCTGGGTCCGGGGCTGGGGCTGTGCTGGGCTGGGGCTGGGGCTGGGCTGGGGCAGGGATGGGGCGGGGGCTGGGGCAGGGCTGGGCTAGGGCTGGGCTGGGGCCGGGGCTGGGGCCGTGCGTGGGGCTGGGCTGGGGGCTGGGCTGGGCCTGGGCTGAGGGCAGGGCTGGGCTAGGGCTGGGGCTGGGCTGAGGGCAGGGCTGGGCTAGGTCTGGGGCTGGGGCAGGGTTGCGGCCGGGGCTGAGTCTGGGCTGGGTTCTGGGCTGGGGGCTGGGGCGGGAACCAAGTCTATGGCTGGGCTGGGGCTGGGACAGGGCTGGGGCTGGGGCTGGGGCTGGGGCAGGGATGGGGGCAGGGATGGGAGTGGGGCTGGGCTGGGGCCGGGGCTGGGCTGGGGCAGGGCTGGGGATGGTGCAGGGCTGGGGCTGGTCCAGGGCAGGGGATGGGCTGGGTCTGGGGCTGGGCCGGGGCAGGGCTGGGGCTGGGGCCAGGGCTGGGGCCAGAGGTTGGGCAAGGCTGGGGCCGGGCTGGGGGCTGGGGCTGGGTTTGGGTGCAGGGTTGGGGGCTCTAGGGCAGGGCGGGGGGCTGGAACAGGGCTGGGTCCAGGGCTGGGCTCGAGGCCGGGGACAGGGCTGGGGTAGGGCTGGTTCCAGGGCTGGGGCTGGGGCTGTGGCTGGGGCTGGGCTGTGGCAGGGGCTGGGGTAGGGCTGGAGCCGGGGCTGGGGCCGGGGCTGGGTCCAGGGCTGGGCTGGGGCGGGGACTGGAGCCGGGGCTGAGGCTGGGCTAGGGTCTGGGCTGGGGCCGGAGGCTGCGACTGGGGCTGGGTCCAGGGCTGGGGCTGGGCTGTGGCTGGGGCTGGGCTGGGGCAGGGCTGTGGCAGGGGGCTGGGCTGGGGCTGGGTCCAGGGCAGGGGCTGGGCTGGGGCTGGGGCTGGGGCTGAGGGCAGGGCTGGGGTAGGGTTGGAGCCGGAGCTGGGAACGGGGCAGGGAGCAGGGCTGGAACTGAGGTTGGGGGCCGGGGCTGGGGCTGGGTTGGGGCCGGGGCTGGGGCAGGACTAGGCTGGAGGCTGGGCCTTGGGCTGGGCCTGGGCTGGGGGCAGGGCTGGGGCTGGGGCTGGGGCTGGGGCAGGGCTGGGGGCAGGGATGGGAGTGGGGCTGGGCAGGGGCTGGGCTGGGGCCAGGGGTGGGCGCTGGGGCTGGGGTTGGGCTGTGGCTGGGGCTGGGGCAGGGCTGGGGCTATGGCTGGGCTGGGGCCGGGGCTTGCGGGCTGGGGCTTAGTCCAGGGCTGGGGCAGGGCTGGGGATGGGTCCCAGGGCTGGGGTTGGGCTGTGGCTGGGGCCCAAGGGTGGGGGTGGGGCTGGGGCTGCAGCAGGGCTGGGGGCCTGGGCTGGTGCTGGGCTGGGCTGGGGCGGGGAGTGGAGCCGGGGCTGGGGCCGGGGGCTGGGAGCAGGGCTGGGGCTGGGGCGGGGGACTGGAGCCGGGGCTGAGGCTGGGCTAGGGTCCTGGGCTGGGGCCGGGGCTGCGACTGGGGCTGGGTCCAGGGCTGGGGCTGGGCTGTGGCTGTGGCTGGGCTGGGGCAGGGTTGGGGGGCTGGGGACTGGGCTAGGGCTGGGTCCAGGGCAGGGGTAGGGCTGGGGCCGGGTCTGGGCTGGGGCAGGGGGTGGGGCTGGGGCTGTGGCTGGGGCTAGGGCTGGGGCTGGGGCAGGGCTGCGCGGCCGGGGCTGAGGCTGGGCTGGGGTTCTGGGCTGGGGCTGGGGCGGGAACCAAGTCTATGGCTGGGCTGGGGCTGGGACAGGGCTGGGGCTGGGGCTGGGGCAGGGCTGGGGGGCAGGGATGGGAGTGGGGCGGGGCTGGGGTGTGGCAGGGCTGGGGTAGGGCTGGGCTGGGGCTGGGCTGGTGCTGGGTCCAGGGCAGGGGCTGGGCTGGGGCTGGGACAGGGCTGGGGCTGGGGCTGGGGCAGGGCTGGGTGGCAGGGATGGGAGTGGGGCGGGGCTGGGGCCAGGGCTGGGCTGGGGCAGGGCTGGGCTTGGGCTGGGCTGGTGCTGGGTCCAGGGGCAGGGGCTGGGCTGGGGCTGGGTGCTGGGCCGGGCAGGGCTGGGCCTGGGCTGTGGCAGGGCTGGGGTAGGGCTGGAGCCGGGGCTGGGGCCGGGGGTGGGGCAGGGCTGGGCTGGGGCAGGGGACCTGGAGTAGGGGCTGAGGCTGGGCTAGGGTCTGGGCTGGGGCCAGGGTTGCGACTGGGGGCTGCGTCCAGGGCTGGGGTTGGGCTGTGGCTGGGGCTGGGCTGGGGCAGGGCTGTGGCTGGGGCTTGGGCTGGGGCAGGGCTGTGGCAGGGGCTGGGCTGGGGCTGGGTCCAGGGCAGGGGCTGGGCTGGGGCTGGGGCTGGGGCTGAGGGCAGGGCTGGGGTAGGTTTGGAGCCGGAGCTGGGAACGGCGCTGGGGAGCAGGGCTGGGAATGAGGTTGGGGGCCGGGGGCTGGGGCTGGGTTGGGGCCGGGGCTGGGGCAGGGACTAGGGCTGGAGGCTGGGCCTTGGGCTGGGGGGCCTGGGCTGGGGGCAGGGCTGGGGCTGGGGCTGGGGCTGGGGCAGGGCTGGGGCTGGGGGCAGGGATGGGAGTGAGGCTGGGCAGGGGCTGGGCTGGGGCCCGGGGGTGGGGCTGGGGCTGGGGCTGGGCTGTGGCTGGGGCTGGGGCAGGGCTGGGCTATGGCTGATCTGGGGCTGGGGCTGCGGCTGGGGCTTAGTCCAGGGCTGGGGCAGGGCTGGGGCTGGGTCCAGGGCTGGGGTTGGGCTGTGGCTGGGGGCCGAGGGTGGGGCTGGGGCTGGGGCTGCTGCGGCAGGGGCTGGGGTTTTGGCTGGTGCTGGGCTGGGCTGGGGCGGGGAGTGGAGCCGGGGCTGGGGCCGGGGCTGGGAGCAGGGCTGGGCTGGGGTGGGGACTGGAGCCGGGGCTGAGGCTGGGCTAGGGTCTGGGCTGGGGCCGGGGCTGCGACTGGGGCTGGGTCCAGGGCTGGGGCTGGGCTGTGGCTGGGGCTGGGCTGGGGCAGGGTTGGGGCTGGGGCTGGGCTGGGGCTGGGTCGTGGCTGGGGCAGGGCTGGGGCTGTGGCTGTGGCTGGGTCTGGGCTGGGGCAGGGCTGGGGCTGGGGCTGTGGCTGGGTCTGGGCTGGGGCAGGGCTGGGGCTGGGGCTGAGCTGGGGCTGTGTCCAGGGCTGGCGCTGGGCTGGGGCTGTGCTGGGGCCAGGGCTGGAACCAAGGTTTGGGCTGGACTGGGGCTGGGGCTGGGGCAGGGCTGGGGGCGGGGGTCTGGGCTAGGGGCCGGGGCTGTGGTCGGGGCTGTGTTGGGGCTGGGCTGTTTCCAGGGCTGGGGCTGGGCCCGGGGCTGGGAGCAGGGCTGGTCGGGGGGCGGGGACTGGAGCCGGGGCTGAGGCTGGGCTAGGGTCTGGGCTGGGGCAGGGGGCTGCGACTGGGGCTGGGTCCAGGGCTGGGGCTGGGGCCGGGGCTGGTGCTGGGCTGGGTTCTGGGCTGGGCTGGGGCGGGGACTGGAGCCGGGCCTGCGACTGGGGCTGGGGTCCAGGGCTGGGGCTGGGCTGTGGCAGGGGCTGGGGTGTGGCAGGGCTGGGGTAGGGCTGGGCTGGGGCTGGTGCCGGGGGGCTGGGAGCAGGGCTGGGCTGGGGCGGGGACTAGAGTCGGGGCTGAGGCTGGGCTAGGGTCTGGGCTGGGGCCGGGGGCTGCGACTGGGGCTGGGTCCAGGGCTGGGGCTGGGCTGTGGCTGGGGCTGGGCTGGGGCAGGGCTGTGGCAGGGTCTGGGCTGGGGCTGGGTCCAGGGCAGGGGTGGGCTAGGGCTGGGGCTAGGGCTGGGTCCAGGGCTTGGGTTTGGGCTGTGGCTGGGGCCGAGGGTGGGGGCTGGGGCTGGGGCTGGTGCTGGGCTGGGGCCGTGGCTGGGAACAGGGCTGGGCTGGGGCAGGTACTGGAGCCGGGGCTGAGGCTGGGCTGGGTTCTGGGCTGGGGCTGGGGCGGGAAGCAAGTCTATGGCTGGGCTGGGCCCGGGACAGGGCTGGGGCTGGGGCTGGGCTGGGGCAGGGCTGGGCTGGGGCTGGGCTGGTGCTGGGTCCAGGGCAGGGGCTGGGCTGGGGCTGGGGTGCTGGGCCGGGACAGGGCTGGGGCTGGGCTGTGGCAGGGCTGGGGTAGGGGCTGGAGCCGGGGCTGGGGCCTGGGGTGGGGCAGGGCTGTGGCTGGGGCTGGGCTGGGGCTGGGTCCAGGGCAAGGGCTGGGCTGGGGCTGGGGCTGGGGCTGAGGGCAGGGCTGGGGTAGGGTTGGAGCCGGAGCTGGGATCGGCGCTGGGGAGCAGGGCTGGGAATGAGGTTGGGGCCGGGGCTGGGGCTGGGTTGGGGCCGGGGGCTGGGGCAGGACTAGGCTGGAGGCTGGGCCTTGGGCTGGGCCTGGGCTGGGGCAGGGCTGGGGCTGGGGCTGGGGCTGGGGCAGGGCTGGGGGCAGGGATGGGAGTGGGGCTGGGCAGGGGGCTGGGCTGGGGCCAGGGGTGGGCGCTGGGGCTGGGGTTGGGCTGTGCCTGGGTCTGGGGCAGGGCTGGGCTATGGCTGGGCTGGGGCCGGGGCTGCGGCTGGGGCTTAGTCCAGGGCTGGGGCAGGGCTGGGGATGGGGTCCAGGGCTGGGGTTGGGCTGTGGCTGGGGCCAAGGGTGGGGGTGGGGCTGGGGCTGCAGCAGGGCTGGGGCCTGGGCTGGTGCTGGGCTGGGCTGGGGCGGGGAGTGGAGCCGGGGCTGGGGCCGGGGGCTGGGAGCAGGGCTGGGCTGGGGCGGGGGACTGGAGCCGGGGCTGAGGCTGGGCTAGGGTCTGGGCTGGGGCCGGGGCTGCGACCTGGGGCTGGGTCCAGGGGCTGGGGCTGGGCTGGGGCTGTGGCTGGGCTGGAGCAGCGTTGGGGCTGGGGCGGGGCTAGGGCTGGGTCCAGGGGAGGGGCAGGGCTGGGGCCGGGGCTGGGCTGGGGCAGGGGGGTGGGGCTGGGGCTGGGGCTGGGTCTGGCGTGGGGCTGGGGCTGGGCTGGGCTAGGGCTGGGGCTGGGGCAGGGCTGCGGCCGGGGCTGAGTCTGGGCTGGGTTCTGGGCTGGGGCTGGGGCGGGGAACCAAGTCTATGGCTGGGCTGGGGCTGGGACAGGGCTGGGGCTGGGGCTGGGGCAGGGCTGGGGGGCAGGGATGGGAGTGGGGCGGGGCTGGGGCCAGGGCTGGGCTGGGGCAGGGCTGGGCTTGGGCTGGGCTGGTGCTGGGTCCAGGGCAGGGGCTGGGCTGGGGCCTGGGTGCTGGGGCCGGGCAGGGCTGGGGCTGGGCTGTGGGCAGGGGCTGGGGTAGGGGCTGGATCCGGGGCTGGGGCCGGGGGGTGGGGCAGGGCTGGGCTGGGGCAGGGACTAGAGTCGGGGCTGAGGCTGGGCTAGGGTCTGGGCTGGGGCCCGGGGCTGCGACTGGGGCTGGGTCCAGGGCTGGGGCTGGGCTGTGGCTGGGGCTGGGCTGGGGCAGGGCTGTGGCAGGGTCTGGGCTGGGGCTGGGTCCAGGGCAGGGGTGGGCTAGGGCTGGGGCTAGGGCTGGGTCCAGGGCTTGGGTTGGGCTGTGGCTGGGGCCGAGGGTGGGGCTGGGGCTGGGGTCTGGTGCTCGGCTGGGGCCGTGGCTGGGAGTAGGGCTGGGCTGGGGCAGGGACTGGAGCCGGGGCTGAGGCTGGGCTGGGTTCTGGGCTGGGGCGGGAAGCAAGTCTATGGCTGGGGCTGGGCCTGGGACAGGGCTGTGGCTGGGGCTGTGGCTGAGGGCAGGGCTGGGCTCGGGCTGGGGCTGGGGGTAGGGGCCGGGGCTGGGGACAGGGCTTGGGCCAGAGCTGGGGCAGGGCTGGGGCTGGGGCTGGGGCTGGGCTGGGGCTGGGTCCAGGGCAGGGGCTGGGCTGGGTCTTGGGTCTGGGCCGGGGCAGGGCTGGGGCTGGGGCAGGGTCCGGGGCTGGGGGCTGGGGCTGGGGCCAGAGCTGGGGACAGGGCTGGGGCCGGTCTGGGGCTGGGTTGGGTGCAGGGCTGGGGCTGAGGCAGGGCGGGGCCTTGAACAGGGGCTGGGTCCAGGGCTGGGCCTGGGGCCGGGGACAGGGCTGGGGTAGGGCTGGGGCTGGGGCTGGGGCTGGGGCTGGGGCTGGGCCGGGGCAGGGCTGGGGCTGGGCTGTGGCTGGGGCTGGGCTGGGGCTAGGGCTGAGGGCAGGGGCTGGGCTAGGGCTGGGGCTGGGGAAGGGCTGGGGCTGGGCTGAGGGCAGGGCTGGGGCAGGGCTGGGGCTGGGGCTGGGTCCAGGGCTGGGGCTGGGTTGTGGGTGGGGCTGGGCTGGGGCAGGGCTGGAGCTGTGGCTGTGGGCTGGGGCTGGGCTGGGGCAGGGCTGGGGCTGGGCTGTGGCTGGGGCTGAGGGCAGGTCTGGGCTGGGTTGTGGCTGGGGCTGGGCCGGGGCTGGGCTGGGGTAGGCCTGGGGCAGGTGCTGGGCTGGGGGTGGTCTGGGGCTGAGGCTGTTGCTGGGGCTGGGGACAGGGCTTGGGTAGGGCTGGGCTAGGGCTAAGGGCAGGGCTGGGTTAGGGCTGTGGCTGTGCAGAGCTGGGCTAGGGCTGGGCTGGGGCCGGGGATGGGGCAGGGCTGCGGCCGGGGGCTGAGGCTGGGCTGGGTTCTGGGCTGGGGCTGGGGCGGGAACCAAGTCTATGGCTGGGCTGGGGGATGGGACAGGGCTGGGGCTGGGGCCTCGGGCTGGGGGCAGGGCTGGGGGCAGGGATGGGAGAGGGGGCTGGGCAGGGGCCGGGGCTGGGCTGGGGCAGGGCTGTGGTAGGGTCTGGGCTGGGGCTGGGTCCAGGGCAGGGGTGGGCTAGGGCTGGGGGCTGGGCCGGAGCAGGGCTGGGGCTGGGGCTGGGGCTGGGGCTGAGGGCAGGGCTGGGGTAGGTTTGGAGCCGGAGCTGGGACCGGGGCTGGGAGCAGGGCTGGGACTGAGGTTGGGGCCGGGGCTGGGGGCTGGGTTGGGGCCAGGGCTGGGGCAGGACTAGGCTGGAGGCTGGGCCTCGGGCTGGGGCTGGGCTGGGGGCAGGGCTGGGGCTGGGGCTGGGGCTGGGGGCTGGGGCTGAGGGCAGGGCTGGGGGTAGGGTTGGAGCCGGAGCTGGGACCGGGGCTGGGAGCAGGGCTGGGACTGACGTTGGGGGCCGGGGCTGGGGCTGGGTTGGGGCCAGGGCTGGGGCAGGACTAGGCTGGAGGCTGGGCCTCGGGCTGGGGCTGGGCTGGGGGCAGGGCTGGGGCTGGGGCTGGGGCAGGGCTGGGGGCAGGGATGGGAGTGGGGCTGGGCAGAGGGCTGGGCTGGGTCCGGGGGTGGGGCTGGGGCTGCGGCTGGGCTGGGCTAGGGCTGGGCTGTGCTTGGGCTGCGGCTGGGCTGGGCTAGGGCTAGGGCTGGGTCCAGGGCTTGGGTTGGGCTGTGGCTGGGGGCCGAGGGTGGGGCTGGGGCTGGGGCTGGTGCTGGGCTGGGGGCCGTGGCTGGGAGCAGGGCTGGGCTGGGGCAGGGGACTGGAGCCGGGGGCTGAGGCTGGGCTGGGTTCTGGGCTGAGGCTGGGGCGGGAACCAAGTCTATGGCTGGGCTGGGCCTGGGACAGGGCTGGGGGCTGGGGCTGGGGCTGGGGCAGGGCTGGGGACAGGGAAGGGAGTGGGGCTGGGCAGGGGGCAGGGGCTGGGGCCGGGGGTGAAGCTGGGGCTGGGGGCAGGGCTGGGCTAGGGCTGGGCTGGGGCCGGGGCTGTGGCTGGGGCTTGGTCCAGGGCTGGGCTGGGCTGGGGCTGGGTCCAGGGCTGGGGCTGGGCTGTGGCTGGGGCTGGGCTGGGGCTGGGTCCAGGGTGGGGATGGGGCTGGGCTGGGGGCAGGGCTGGGGCTGGGCGGTGGCTGGGGCTGGGCTGGGGCTGGGTTAGGGCTGGGGCTGGGTCCAGGGCAGGGGCTGGGCTGGGGTTGGGGCTGGGCAGGCGCGAGGGGCTGGGGGCTGGGGCTGGGCTGGGGCTGGGGC
This sequence comes from Melanerpes formicivorus, assembly GCF_026170545.1. NCBI lineage: Eukaryota > Metazoa > Chordata > Aves > Piciformes > Picidae > Melanerpes > Melanerpes formicivorus. The sequence continues at coordinate 168 of NW_027144400.1, read as the reverse complement.
TGGGGCCAGGGCTGGGGCTGGGCGGTGGCTGGGGCTGGAGCTGTGGCTGTGGCTGGGGCTGGGCTGGGGCAGGTCTGGGGCTGGGCTGTGGCTGGGGCTGAGGGCAGGTCTGGGCTGGGTTGTGGCTGGGGCTGGGCCGGGGCAGGGCTGGGGTAGGGCTGGGGCAGG
>NW_027144399.1:0-37968 GCF_026170545.1 Melanerpes formicivorus | reverse complement strand
AATCAAGCATTTTACAGCAGGTTGGAGCAGCCTGTATCTCAGCACAGGAATAAGGTAGGGAAGAATTCTAAGGATCATTTTGACTGCCTCCAGAAGTTAGATCAGATGGCCAATGGAATTTGGTGCTAGGTCTTTCCCTTTAGGTTTACCCCAACAATGTTTTCATTAGTTTCGCTCACTCTCGAAATCAAGCATTTTACAGCAGGTTGGAGCAGCCTGTATCTCAGCACAGGAATAAGGTAGGGAAGAATTCTAAGGATCATTTTGACTGCCTCCAGAAGTTAGATCAGATGGCAAATTGGATTTGGTGCTAGGTCTTTCCCTTTAGGTTTTACCCCAACAATGTTTTCATTAGTTTCGCTCACTCTCGAAATCAAGCATTTTACAGCAGGTTGGAGCAGCCTGTATCTCAGCACAGGAATAAGGTAGGGAAGAATTCTAAGGATCATTTTGACTGCCTCCAGAAGTTAGATCAGATGGCAAATTGGATTTGGTGCTAGGTCTTTCCCTTTAGGTTTTACCCCAACAATGTTTTCATTAGTTTCGCTCACTCTCGAAATCAAGCATTTTACAGCAGGTTGGAGCAGCCTGTATCTCAGCACAGGAATAAGGTAGGGAAGAATTCTAAGGCTCATTTTGACTGCCTCCAGAAGTTAGATCAGATGGCAAATTGGATTTGGTGCTAGGTCTTTCCCTTTAGGTTTTACCCCAACAATGTTTTCATTAGTTTCGCTCACTCTCGAAATCAAGCATTTTACAGCAGGTTGGAGCAGCCTGTATCTCAGCACAGGAATAAGGTAGGGAAGAATTCTAAGGATCATTTTGACTGCCTCCAGAAGTTAGATCAGATGGCCAATGGAATTTGGTGCTAGGTCTTTCCCTTTAGGTTTTACCCCAACAATGTTTTTCATTAGTTTCGCTCACTCTCGAAATCAAGCATTTTACAGCAGGTTGGAGCAGCCTGTATCTCAGCACAGGAATAAGGTAGGGAAGAATTCAAATACTCATTTTGACTGCCTCCAGAAGTTAGATCAGATGGCCAATGGGATTTGGTGCTAGGTCTTTCCCTTTAGGTTTTACCCCAACAATGTTTTCATTAGTTTCGCTCACTCTCGAAATCAAGCATTTTACAGCAGGTTGGAGCAGCCTGTATCTCAGCACAGGAATAAGGTAGGGAAGAATTCTAAGGATCATTTTGACTGCCTCCAGAAGTTAGATCAGATGGCAAATTGGATTTGGTGCTAGGTCTTTCCCTTTAGGTTTTACCCCAACAATGTTTTCATTAGTTTCGCTCACTCTCGAAATCAAGCATTTTACAGCAGGTTGGAGCAGCCTGTATCTCAGCACAGGAATAAGGTAGGGAAGAATTCAAATACTCATTTTGACTGCCTCCAGAAGTTAGATCAGATGGCAAATTGGATTTGGTGCTAGGTCTTTCCCTTTAGGTTTTACCCCAACAATGTTTTCATTAGTTTCGCTCACTCTCGAAATCAAGCATTTTACAGCAGGTTGGAGCAGCCTGTATCTCAGCACAGGAATAAGGTAGGGAAGAATTCTAAGGATCATTTTGACTGCCTCCAGAAGTTAGATCAGATGGCAAATTGGATTTGGTGCTAGGTCTTTCCCTTTAGGTTTTACCCCAACAATGTTTTCATTAGTTTCGCTCACTCTCGAAATCAAGCATTTTACAGCAGGTTGGAGCAGCCTGTATCTCAGCACAGGAATAAGGTAGGGAAGAATTCTAAGGATCGTTTTGACTGCCTCCAGAAGTTAGATCAGATGGCAAATTGGATTTGGTGCTAGGTCTTTCCCTTTAGGTTTTACCCCAACAATGTTTTCATTAGTTTCGCTCACTCTCGAAATCAAGCATTTTACAGCAGGTTGGAGCAGCCTGTATCTCAGCACAGGAATAAGGTAGGGAAGAATTCTAAGGATCATTTTGACTGCCTCCAGAAGTTAGATCAGATGGCAAATTGGATTTGGTGCTAGGTCTTTCCCTTTAGGTTTTACCCCAACAATGTTTTCATTAGTTTCGCTCACTCTCGAAATCAAGCATTTTACAGCAGGTTGGAGCAGCCTGTATCTCAGCACAGGAATAAGGTAGGGAAGAATTCTAAGGATCATTTTGACTGCCTCCAGAAGTTAGATCAGATGGCAAATTGGATTTGGTGCTAGGTCTTTCCCTTTAGGTTTTACCCCAACAATGTTTTCATTAGTTTCGCTCACTCTCGAAATCAAGCATTTTACAGCAGGTTGGAGCAGCCTGTATCTCAGCACAGGAATAAGGTAGGGAAGAATTCTAAGGATCATTTTGACTGCCTCCAGAAGTTAGATCAGATGGCAAATTGGATTTGGTGCTAGGTCTTTCCCTTTAGGTTTTACCCCAACAATGTTTTCATTAGTTTCGCTCACTCTCGAAATCAAGCATTTTACAGCAGGTTGGAGCAGCCTGTATCTCAGCACAGGAATAAGGTAGGGAAGAATTCTAAGGCTCATTTTGACTGCCTCCAGAAGTTAGATCAGATGGCAAATTGGATTTGGTGCTAGGTCTTTCCCTTTAGGTTTTACCCCAACAATGTTTTCATTAGTTTCGCTCACTCTCGAAATCAAGCATTTTACAGCAGGTTGGAGCAGCCTGTATCTCAGCACAGGAATAAGGTAGGGAAGAATTCTAAGGATCATTTTGACTGCCTCCAGAAGTTAGATCAGATGGCAAATTGGATTTGGTGCTAGGTCTTTCCCTTTAGGTTTTACCCCAACAATGTTTTCATTAGTTTCGCTCACTCTCGAAATCAAGCATTTTACAGCAGGTTGGAGCAGCCTGTATCTCAGCACAGGAATAAGGTAGGGAAGAATTCTAAGGATCATTTTGACTGCCTCCAGAAGTTAGATCAGATGGCAAATTGGATTTGGTGCTAGGTCTTTCCCTTTAGGTTTTACCCCAACAATGTTTTCATTAGTTTCGCTCACTCTCGAAATCAAGCATTTTACAGCAGGTTGGAGCAGCCTGTATCTCAGCACAGGAATAAGGTAGGGAAGAATTCTAAGGATCATTTTGACTGCCTCCAGAAGTTAGATCAGATGGCAAATTGGATTTGGTGCTAGGTCTTTCCCTTTAGGTTTTACCCCAACAATGTTTTCATTAGTTTCGCTCACTCTCGAAATCAAGCATTTTACAGCAGGTTGGAGCAGCCTGTATCTCAGCACAGGAATAAGGTAGGGAAGAATTCAAATACTCATTTTGACTGCCTCCAGAAGTTAGATCAGATGGCAAATTGGATTTGGTGCTAGGTCTTTCCCTTTAGGTTTTACCCCAACAATGTTTTCATTAGTTTCGCTCACTCTCGAAATCAAGCATTTTACAGCAGGTTGGAGCAGCCTGTATCTCAGCACAGGAATAAGGTAGGGAAGAATTCTAAGGATCATTTTGACTGCCTCCAGAAGTTAGATCAGATGGCAAATTGGATTTGGTGCTAGGTCTTTCCCTTTAGGTTTTACCCCAACAATGTTTTCATTAGTTTCGCTCACTCTCGAAATCAAGCATTTTACAGCAGGTTGGAGCAGCCTGTATCTCAGCACAGGAATAAGGTAGGGAAGAATTCAAATACTCATTTTGACTGCCTCCAGAAGTTAGATCAGATGGCAAATTGGATTTGGTGCTAGGTCTTTCCCTTTAGGTTTTACCCCAACAATGTTTTCATTAGTTTCGCTCACTCTCGAAATCAAGCATTTTACAGCAGGTTGGAGCAGCCTGTATCTCAGCACAGGAATAAGGTAGGGAAGAATTCTAAGGATCATTTTGACTGCCTCCAGAAGTTAGATCAGATGGCAAATTGGATTTGGTGCTAGGTCTTTCCCTTTAGGTTTTACCCCAACAATGTTTTCATTAGTTTCGCTCACTCTCGAAATCAAGCATTTTACAGCAGGTTGGAGCAGCCTGTATCTCAGCACAGGAATAAGGTAGGGAAGAATTCTAAGGATCGTTTTGACTGCCTCCAGAAGTTAGATCAGATGGCAAATTGGATTTGGTGCTAGGTCTTTCCCTTTAGGTTTTACCCCAACAATGTTTTCATTAGTTTCGCTCACTCTCGAAATCAAGCATTTTACAGCAGGTTGGAGCAGCCTGTATCTCAGCACAGGAATAAGGTAGGGAAGAATTCTAAGGATCATTTTGACTGCCTCCAGAAGTTAGATCAGATGGCAAATTGGATTTGGTGCTAGGTCTTTCCCTTTAGGTTTTACCCCAACAATGTTTTCATTAGTTTCGCTCACTCTCGAAATCAAGCATTTTACAGCAGGTTGGAGCAGCCTGTATCTCAGCACAGGAATAAGGTAGGGAAGAATTCTAAGGATCATTTTGACTGCCTCCAGAAGTTAGATCAGATGGCAAATTGGATTTGGTGCTAGGTCTTTCCCTTTAGGTTTTACCCCAACAATGTTTTCATTAGTTTCGCTCACTCTCGAAATCAAGCATTTTACAGCAGGTTGGAGCAGCCTGTATCTCAGCACAGGAATAAGGTAGGGAAGAATTCTAAGGCTCATTTTGACTGCCTCCAGAAGTTAGATCAGATGGCAAATTGGATTTGGTGCTAGGTCTTTCCCTTTAGGTTTTACCCCAACAATGTTTTCATTAGTTTCGCTCACTCTCGAAATCAAGCATTTTACAGCAGGTTGGAGCAGCCTGTATCTCAGCACAGGAATAAGGTAGGGAAGAATTCTAAGGATCATTTTGACTGCCTCCAGAAGTTAGATCAGATGGCAAATTGGATTTGGTGCTAGGTCTTTCCCTTTAGGTTTTACCCCAACAATGTTTTCATTAGTTTCGCTCACTCTCGAAATCAAGCATTTTACAGCAGGTTGGAGCAGCCTGTATCTCAGCACAGGAATAAGGTAGGGAAGAATTCTAAGGATCATTTTGACTGCCTCCAGAAGTTAGATCAGATGGCAAATTGGATTTGGTGCTAGGTCTTTCCCTTTAGGTTTTACCCCAACAATGTTTTCATTAGTTTCGCTCACTCTCGAAATCAAGCATTTTACAGCAGGTTGGAGCAGCCTGTATCTCAGCACAGGAATAAGGTAGGGAAGAATTCTAAGGATCATTTTGACTGCCTCCAGAAGTTAGATCAGATGGCAAATTGGATTTGGTGCTAGGTCTTTCCCTTTAGGTTTTACCCCAACAATGTTTTCATTAGTTTCGCTCACTCTCGAAATCAAGCATTTTACAGCAGGTTGGAGCAGCCTGTATCTCAGCACAGGAATAAGGTAGGGAAGAATTCTAAGGATCATTTTGACTGCCTCCAGAAGTTAGATCAGATGGCAAATTGGATTTGGTGCTAGGTCTTTCCCTTTAGGTTTTACCCCAACAATGTTTTCATTAGTTTCGCTCACTCTCGAAATCAAGCATTTTACAGCAGGTTGGAGCAGCCTGTATCTCAGCACAGGAATAAGGTAGGGAAGAATTCAAAGGATCATTTTGACTGCCTCCAGAAGTTAGATCAGATGGCAAATTGGATTTGGTGCTAGGTCTTTCCCTTTAGGTTTTACCCCAACAATGTTTTCATTAGTTTCGCTCACTCTCGAAATCAAGCATTTTACAGCAGGTTGGAGCAGCCTGTATCTCAGCACAGGAATAAGGTAGGGAAGAATTCTAAGGATCATTTTGACTGCCTCCAGAAGTTAGATCAGATGGCAAATTGGATTTGGTGCTAGGTCTTTCCCTTTAGGTTTTACCCCAACAATGTTTTCATTAGTTTCGCTCACTCTCGAAATCAAGCATTTTACAGCAGGTTGGAGCAGCCTGTATCTCAGCACAGGAATAAGGTAGGGAAGAATTCAAATACTCATTTTGACTGCCTCCAGAAGTTAGATCAGATGGCAAATTGGATTTGGTGCTAGGTCTTTCCCTTTAGGTTTTACCCCAACAATGTTTTCATTAGTTTCGCTCACTCTCGAAATCAAGCATTTTACAGCAGGTTGGAGCAGCCTGTATCTCAGCACAGGAATAAGGTAGGGAAGAATTCTAAGGATCATTTTGACTGCCTCCAGAAGTTAGATCAGATGGCAAATTGGATTTGGTGCTAGGTCTTTCCCTTTAGGTTTTACCCCAACAATGTTTTCATTAGTTTCGCTCACTCTCGAAATCAAGCATTTTACAGCAGGTTGGAGCAGCCTGTATCTCAGCACAGGAATAAGGTAGGGAAGAATTCAAATACTCATTTTGACTGCCTCCAGAAGTTAGATCAGATGGCAAATTGGATTTGGTGCTAGGTCTTTCCCTTTAGGTTTTACCCCCAACAATGTTTTCATTAGTTTCGCTCACTCTCGAAATCAAGCATTTTACAGCAGGTTGGAGCAGCCTGTATCTCAGCACAGGAATAAGGTAGGGAAGAATTCTAAGGATCATTTTGACTGCCTCCAGAAGTTAGATCAGATGGCAAATTGGATTTGGTGCTAGGTCTTTCCCTTTAGGTTTTACCCCAACAATGTTTTCATTAGTTTCGCTCACTCTCGAAATCAAGCATTTTACAGCAGGTTGGAGCAGCCTGTATCTCAGCACAGGAATAAGGTAGGGAAGAATTCTAAGGATCATTTTGACTGCCTCCAGAAGTTAGATCAGATGGCAAATTGGATTTGGTGCTAGGTCTTTCCCTTTAGGTTTTACCCCAACAATGTTTTCATTAGTTTCGCTCACTCTCGAAATCAAGCATTTTACAGCAGGTTGGAGCAGCCTGTATCTCAGCACAGGAATAAGGTAGGGAAGAATTCTAAGGATCATTTTGACTGCCTCCAGAAGTTAGATCAGATGGCAAATTGGATTTGGTGCTAGGTCTTTCCCTTTAGGTTTTACCCCAACAATGTTTTCATTAGTTTCGCTCACTCTCGAAATCAAGCATTTTACAGCAGGTTGGAGCAGCCTGTATCTCAGCACAGGAATAAGGTAGGGAAGAATTCTAAGGATCATTTTGACTGCCTCCAGAAGTTAGATCAGATGGCAAATTGGATTTGGTGCTAGGTCTTTCCCTTTAGGTTTTACCCCAACAATGTTTTCATTAGTTTCGCTCACTCTCGAAATCAAGCATTTTACAGCAGGTTGGAGCAGCCTGTATCTCAGCACAGGAATAAGGTAGGGAAGAATTCTAAGGATCATTTTGACTGCCTCCAGAAGTTAGATCAGATGGCAAATTGGATTTGGTGCTAGGTCTTTCCCTTTAGGTTTTACCCCAACAATGTTTTCATTAGTTTCGCTCACTCTCGAAATCAAGCATTTTACAGCAGGTTGGAGCAGCCTGTATCTCAGCACAGGAATAAGGTAGGGAAGAATTCAAAGGATCATTTTGACTGCCTCCAGAAGTTAGATCAGATGGCCAATGGGATTTGGTGCTAGGTCTTTCCCTTTAGGTTTTACCCCAACAATGTTTTCATTAGTTTCGCTCACTCTCGAAATCAAGCATTTTACAGCAGGTTGGAGCAGCCTGTATCTCAGCACAGGAATAAGGTAGGGAAGAATTCTAAGGATCATTTTGACTGCCTCCAGAAGTTAGATCAGATGGCAAATTGGATTTGGTGCTAGGTCTTTCCCTTTAGGTTTTACCCCAACAATGTTTTCATTAGTTTCGCTCACTCTCGAAATCAAGCATTTTACAGCAGGTTGGAGCAGCCTGTATCTCAGCACAGGAATAAGGTAGGGAAGAATTCTAGGGATCATTTTGACTGCCTCCAGAAGTTAGATCAGATGGCAAATTGGATTTGGTGCTAGGTCTTTCCCTTTAGGTTTTACCCCAACAATGTTTTCATTAGTTTCGCTCACTCTCGAAATCAAGCATTTTACAGCAGGTTGGAGCAGCCTGTATCTCAGCACAGGAATAAGGTAGTGAAGAATTCTAAGGATCATTTTGACTGCCTCCAGAAGTTAGATCAGATGGCAAATTGGATTTGGTGCTAGGTCTTTCCCTTTATGTTTTACCCCAACAATGTTTTCATTAGTTTCGCTCACTCTCGAAATCAAGCATTTTACAGCAGGTTGGAGCAGCCTGTATCTCAGCACAGGAATAAGGTAGGGAAGAATTCTAAGGATCATTTTGACTGCCTCCAGAAGTTAGATCAGATGGCAAATTGGATTTGGTGCTAGGTCTTTCCCTTTAGGTTTTACCCCAACAATGTTTTCATTAGTTTCGCTCACTCTCGAAATCAAGCATTTTACAGCAGGTTGGAGCAGCCTGTATCTCAGCACAGGAATAAGGTAGGGAAGAATTCTAAGGCTCATTTTGACTGCCTCCAGAAGTTAGATCAGATGGCAAATTGGATTTGGTGCTAGGTCTTTCCCTTTAGGTTTTACCCCAACAATGTTTTCATTAGTTTCGCTCACTCTCGAAATCAAGCATTTTACAGCAGGTTGGAGCAGCCTGTATCTCAGCACAGGAATAAGGTAGGGAAGAATTCTAAGGATCATTTTGACTGCCTCCAGAAGTTAGATCAGATGGCAAATTGGATTTGGTGCTAGGTCTTTCCCTTTAGGTTTTACCCCAACAATGTTTTCATTAGTTTCGCTCACTCTCGAAATCAAGCATTTTACAGCAGGTTGGAGCAGCCTGTATCTCAGCACAGGAATAAGGTAGGGAAGAATTCTAAGGCTCATTTTGACTGCCTCCAGAAGTTAGATCAGATGGCAAATTGGATTTGGTGCTAGGTCTTTCCCTTTAGGTTTTACCCCAACAATGTTTTCATTAGTTTCGCTCACTCTCGAAATCAAGCATTTTACAGCAGGTTGGAGCAGCCTGTATCTCAGCACAGGAATAAGGTAGGGAAGAATTCTAAGGATCATTTTGACTGCCTCCAGAAGTTAGATCAGATGGCCAATGGAATTTGGTGCTAGGTCTTTCCCTTTAGGTTTTACCCCAACAATGTTTTCATTAGTTTCGCTCACTCTCGAAATCAAGCATTTTACAGCAGGTTGGAGCAGCCTGTATCTCAGCACAGGAATAAGGTAGGGAAGAATTCTAAGGCTCATTTTGACTGCCTCCAGAAGTTAGATCAGATGGCAAATTGGATTTGGTGCTAGGTCTTTCCCTTTAGGTTTTACCCCAACAATGTTTTCATTAGTTTCGCTCACTCTCGAAATCAAGCATTTTACAGCAGGTTGGAGCAGCCTGTATCTCAGCACAGGAATAAGGTAGGGAAGAATTCTAAGGATCATTTTGACTGCCTCCAGAAGTTAGATCAGATGGCAAATTGGATTTGGTGCTAGGTCTTTCCCTTTAGGTTTTACCCCAACAATGTTTTCATTAGTTTCGCTCACTCTCGAAATCAAGCATTTTACAGCAGGTTGGAGCAGCCTGTATCTCAGCACAGGAATAAGGTAGGGAAGAATTCTAAGGATCATTTTGACTGCCTCCAGAAGTTAGATCAGATGGCAAATTGGATTTGGTGCTAGGTCTTTCCCTTTAGGTTTTACCCCAACAATGTTTTCATTAGTTTCGCTCACTCTCGAAATCAAGCATTTTACAGCAGGTTGGAGCAGCCTGTATCTCAGCACAGGAATAAGGTAGGGAAGAATTCTAAGGCTCATTTTGACTGCCTCCAGAAGTTAGATCAGATGGCAAATTGGATTTGGTGCTAGGTCTTTCCCTTTAGGTTTTACCCCAACAATGTTTTCATTAGTTTCGCTCACTCTCGAAATCAAGCATTTTACAGCAGGTTGGAGCAGCCTGTATCTCAGCACAGGAATAAGGTAGGGAAGAATTCTAAGGCTCATTTTGACTGCCTCCAGAAGTTAGATCAGATGGCAAATTGGATTTGGTGCTAGGTCTTTCCCTTTAGGTTTTACCCCAACAATGTTTTCATTAGTTTCGCTCACTCTCGAAATCAAGCATTTTACAGCAGGTTGGAGCAGCCTGTATCTCAGCACAGGAATAAGGTAGGGAAGAATTCTAAGGATCATTTTGACTGCCTCCAGAAGTTAGATCAGATGGCAAATTGGATTTGGTGCTAGGTCTTTCCCTTTAGGTTTTACCCCAACAATGTTTTCATTAGTTTCGCTCACTCTCGAAATCAAGCATTTTACAGCAGGTTGGAGCAGCCTGTATCTCAGCACAGGAATAAGGTAGGGAAGAATTCTAAGGATCATTTTGACTGCCTCCAGAAGTTAGATCAGATGGCCAATGGAATTTGGTGCTAGGTCTTTCCCTTTAGGTTTTACCCCAACAATGTTTTCATTAGTTTCGCTCACTCTCGAAATCAAGCATTTTACAGCAGGTTGGAGCAGCCTGTATCTCAGCACAGGAATAAGGTAGGGAAGAATTCTAAGGATCATTTTGACTGCCTCCAGAAGTTAGATCAGATGGCAAATTGGATTTGGTGCTAGGTCTTTCCCTTTAGGTTTTACCCCAACAATGTTTTCATTAGTTTCGCTCACTCTCGAAATCAAGCATTTTACAGCAGGTTGGAGCAGCCTGTATCTCAGCACAGGAATAAGGTAGGGAAGAATTCTAAGGATCATTTTGACTGCCTCCAGAAGTTAGATCAGATGGCAAATTGGATTTGGTGCTAGGTCTTTCCCTTTAGGTTTTACCCCAACAATGTTTTCATTAGTTTCGCTCACTCTCGAAATCAAGCATTTTACAGCAGGTTGGAGCAGCCTGTATCTCAGCACAGGAATAAGGTAGGGAAGAATTCAAATACTCATTTTGACTGCCTCCAGAAGTTAGATCAGATGGCAAATTGGATTTGGTGCTAGGTCTTTCCCTTTAGGTTTTACCCCAACAATGTTTTCATTAGTTTCGCTCACTCTCGAAATCAAGCATTTTACAGCAGGTTGGAGCAGCCTGTATCTCAGCACAGGAATAAGGTAGGGAAGAATTCAAATACTCATTTTGACTGCCTCCAGAAGTTAGATCAGATGGCAAATTGGATTTGGTGCTAGGTCTTTCCCTTTAGGTTTTACCCCAACAATGTTTTCATTAGTTTCGCTCACTCTCGAAATCAAGCATTTTACAGCAGGTTGGAGCAGCCTGTATCTCAGCACAGGAATAAGGTAGGGAAGAATTCTAAGGATCATTTTGACTGCCTCCAGAAGTTAGATCAGATGGCAAATTGGATTTGGTGCTAGGTCTTTCCCTTTAGGTTTTACCCCAACAATGTTTTCATTAGTTTCGCTCACTCTCGAAATCAAGCATTTTACAGCAGGTTGGAGCAGCCTGTATCTCAGCACAGGAATAAGGTAGGGAAGAATTCAAATACTCATTTTGACTGCCTCCAGAAGTTAGATCAGATGGCAAATTGGATTTGGTGCTAGGTCTTTCCCTTTAGGTTTTACCCCAACAATGTTTTCATTAGTTTCGCTCACTCTCGAAATCAAGCATTTTACAGCAGGTTGGAGCAGCCTGTATCTCAGCACAGGAATAAGGTAGGGAAGAATTCTAAGGATCATTTTGACTGCCTCCAGAAGTTAGATCAGATGGCAAATTGGATTTGGTGCTAGGTCTTTCCCTTTAGGTTTTACCCCAACAATGTTTTCATTAGTTTCGCTCACTCTCGAAATCAAGCATTTTACAGCAGGTTGGAGCAGCCTGTATCTCAGCACAGGAATAAGGTAGGGAAGAATTCTAAGGATCATTTTGACTGCCTCCAGAAGTTAGATCAGATGGCAAATTGGATTTGGTGCTAGGTCTTTCCCTTTAGGTTTTACCCCAACAATGTTTTCATTAGTTTCGCTCACTCTCGAAATCAAGCATTTTACAGCAGGTTGGAGCAGCCTGTATCTCAGCACAGGAATAAGGTAGGGAAGAATTCTAAGGATCATTTTGACTGCCTCCAGAAGTTAGATCAGATGGCCAATGGAATTTGGTGCTAGGTCTTTCCCTTTAGGTTTTACCCCAACAATGTTTTCATTAGTTTCGCTCACTCTCGAAATCAAGCATTTTACAGCAGGTTGGAGCAGCCTGTATCTCAGCACAGGAATAAGGTAGGGAAGAATTCTAAGGATCATTTTGACTGCCTCCAGAAGTTAGATCAGATGGCAAATTGGATTTGGTGCTAGGTCTTTCCCTTTAGGTTTTACCCCAACAATGTTTTCATTAGTTTCGCTCACTCTCGAAATCAAGCATTTTACAGCAGGTTGGAGCAGCCTGTATCTCAGCACAGGAATAAGGTAGGGAAGAATTCTAAGGATCATTTTGACTGCCTCCAGAAGTTAGATCAGATGGCAAATTGGATTTGGTGCTAGGTCTTTCCCTTTAGGTTTTACCCCAACAATGTTTTCATTAGTTTCGCTCACTCTCGAAATCAAGCATTTTACAGCAGGTTGGAGCAGCCTGTATCTCAGCACAGGAATAAGGTAGGGAAGAATTCAAATACTCATTTTGACTGCCTCCAGAAGTTAGATCAGATGGCAAATTGGATTTGGTGCTAGGTCTTTCCCTTTAGGTTTTACCCCCAACAATGTTTTCATTAGTTTCGCTCACTCTCGAAATCAAGCATTTTACAGCAGGTTGGAGCAGCCTGTATCTCAGCACAGGAATAAGGTAGGGAAGAATTCAAATACTCATTTTGACTGCCTCCAGAAGTTAGATCAGATGGCAAATTGGATTTGGTGCTAGGTCTTTCCCTTTAGGTTTTACCCCAACAATGTTTTCATTAGTTTCGCTCACTCTCGAAATCAAGCATTTTACAGCAGGTTGGAGCAGCCTGTATCTCAGCACAGGAATAAGGTAGGGAAGAATTCTAAGGCTCATTTTGACTGCCTCCAGAAGTTAGATCAGATGGCAAATTGGATTTGGTGCTAGGTCTTTCCCTTTAGGTTTTACCCCAACAATGTTTTCATTAGTTTCGCTCACTCTCGAAATCAAGCATTTTACAGCAGGTTGGAGCAGCCTGTATCTCAGCACAGGAATAAGGTAGGGAAGAATTCTAAGGATCATTTTGACTGCCTCCAGAAGTTAGATCAGATGGCAAATTGGATTTGGTGCTAGGTCTTTCCCTTTAGGTTTTACCCCAACAATGTTTTCATTAGTTTCGCTCACTCTCGAAATCAAGCATTTTACAGCAGGTTGGAGCAGCCTGTATCTCAGCACAGGAATAAGGTTAGGGAAGAATTCTAAGGATCATTTTGACTGCCTCCAGAAGTTAGATCTGATGGCAAATTGGATTTGGTGCTAGGTCTTTCCCTTTAGGTTTTACCCCAACAATGTTTTCATTAGTTTCGCTCACTCTCGAAATCAAGCATTTTACAGCAGGTTGGAGCAGCCTGTATCTCAGCACAGGAATAAGGTAGGGAAGAATTCTAAGGATCATTTTGACTGCCTCCAGAAGTTAGATCAGATGGCAAATTGGATTTGGTGCTAGGTCTTTCCCTTTAGGTTTTACCCCAACAATGTTTTCATTAGTTTCGCTCACTCTCGAAATCAAGCATTTTACAGCAGGTTGGAGCAGCCTGTATCTCAGCACAGGAATAAGGTAGGGAAGAATTCTAAGGATCATTTTGACTGCCTCCAGAAGTTAGATCAGATGGCAAATTGGATTTGGTGCTAGGTCTTTCCCTTTAGGTTTTACCCCAACAATGTTTTCATTAGTTTCGCTCACTCTCGAAATCAAGCATTTTACAGCAGGTTGGAGCAGCCTGTATCTCAGCACAGGAATAAGGTAGGGAAGAATTCTAAGGCTCATTTTGACTGCCTCCAGAAGTTAGATCAGATGGCAAATTGGATTTGGTGCTAGGTCTTTCCCTTTAGGTTTTACCCCAACAATGTTTTCATTAGTTTCGCTCACTCTCGAAATCAAGCATTTTACAGCAGGTTGGAGCAGCCTGTATCTCAGCACAGGAATAAGGTAGGGAAGAATTCTAAGGCTCATTTTGACTGCCTCCAGAAGTTAGATCAGATGGCAAATTGGATTTGGTGCTAGGTCTTTCCCTTTAGGTTTTACCCCAACAATGTTTTCATTAGTTTCGCTCACTCTCGAAATCAAGCATTTTACAGCAGGTTGGAGCAGCCTGTATCTCAGCACAGGAATAAGGTAGGGAAGAATTCTAAGGCTCATTTTGACTGCCTCCAGAAGTTAGATCAGATGGCAAATTGGATTTGGTGCTAGGTCTTTCCCTTTAGGTTTTACCCCAACAATGTTTTCATTAGTTTCGCTCACTCTCGAAATCAAGCATTTTACAGCAGGTTGGAGCAGCCTGTATCTCAGCACAGGAATAAGGTAGGGAAGAATTCTAAGGATCATTTTGACTGCCTCCAGAAGTTAGATCAGATGGCCAATGGAATTTGGTGCTAGGTCTTTCCCTTTAGGTTTTACCCCAACAATGTTTTCATTAGTTTCGCTCACTCTCGAAATCAAGCATTTTACAGCAGGTTGGAGCAGCCTGTATCTCAGCACAGGAATAAGGTAGGGAAGAATTCTAAGGATCATTTTGACTGCCTCCAGAAGTTAGATCAGATGGCAAATTGGATTTGGTGCTAGGTCTTTCCCTTTAGGTTTTACCCCAACAATGTTTTCATTAGTTTCGCTCACTCTCGAAATCAAGCATTTTACAGCAGGTTGGAGCAGCCTGTATCTCAGCACAGGAATAAGGTTAGGGAAGAATTCTAAGGATCATTTTGACTGCCTCCAGAAGTTAGATCTGATGGCAAATTGGATTTGGTGCTAGGTCTTTCCCTTTAGGTTTTACCCCAACAATGTTTTCATTAGTTTCGCTCACTCTCGAAATCAAGCATTTTACAGCAGGTTGGAGCAGCCTGTATCTCAGCACAGGAATAAGGTAGGGAAGAATTCTAAGGATCATTTTGACTGCCTCCAGAAGTTAGATCAGATGGCAAATTGGATTTGGTGCTAGGTCTTTCCCTTTAGGTTTTACCCCAACAATGTTTTCATTAGTTTCGCTCACTCTCGAAATCAAGCATTTTACAGCAGGTTGGAGCAGCCTGTATCTCAGCACAGGAATAAGGTAGGGAAGAATTCTAAGGATCATTTTGACTGCCTCCAGAAGTTAGATCAGATGGCAAATTGGATTTGGTGCTAGGTCTTTCCCTTTAGGTTTTACCCCAACAATGTTTTCATTAGTTTCGCTCACTCTCGAAATCAAGCATTTTACAGCAGGTTGGAGCAGCCTGTATCTCAGCACAGGAATAAGGTAGGGAAGAATTCTAAGGCTCATTTTGACTGCCTCCAGAAGTTAGATCAGATGGCAAATTGGATTTGGTGCTAGGTCTTTCCCTTTAGGTTTTACCCCAACAATGTTTTCATTAGTTTCGCTCACTCTCGAAATCAAGCATTTTACAGCAGGTTGGAGCAGCCTGTATCTCAGCACAGGAATAAGGTAGGGAAGAATTCTAAGGCTCATTTTGACTGCCTCCAGAAGTTAGATCAGATGGCAAATTGGATTTGGTGCTAGGTCTTTCCCTTTAGGTTTTACCCCAACAATGTTTTCATTAGTTTCGCTCACTCTCGAAATCAAGCATTTTACAGCAGGTTGGAGCAGCCTGTATCTCAGCACAGGAATAAGGTAGGGAAGAATTCTAAGGCTCATTTTGACTGCCTCCAGAAGTTAGATCAGATGGCAAATTGGATTTGGTGCTAGGTCTTTCCCTTTAGGTTTTACCCCAACAATGTTTTCATTAGTTTCGCTCACTCTCGAAATCAAGCATTTTACAGCAGGTTGGAGCAGCCTGTATCTCAGCACAGGAATAAGGTAGGGAAGAATTCTAAGGATCATTTTGACTGCCTCCAGAAGTTAGATCAGATGGCCAATGGAATTTGGTGCTAGGTCTTTCCCTTTAGGTTTTACCCCAACAATGTTTTCATTAGTTTCGCTCACTCTCGAAATCAAGCATTTTACAGCAGGTTGGAGCAGCCTGTATCTCAGCACAGGAATAAGGTAGGGAAGAATTCTAAGGATCATTTTGACTGCCTCCAGAAGTTAGATCAGATGGCCAATGGAATTTGGTGCTAGGTCTTTCCCTTTAGGTTTTACCCCAACAATGTTTTCATTAGTTTCGCTCACTCTCGAAATCAAGCATTTTACAGCAGGTTGGAGCAGCCTGTATCTCAGCACAGGAATAAGGTAGGGAAGAATTCTAAGGATCATTTTGACTGCCTCCAGAAGTTAGATCAGATGGCAAATTGGATTTGGTGCTAGGTCTTTCCCTTTAGGTTTTACCCCAACAATGTTTTCATTAGTTTCGCTCACTCTCGAAATCAAGCATTTTACAGCAGGTTGGAGCAGCCTGTATCTCAGCACAGGAATAAGGTAGGGAAGAATTCTAAGGATCATTTTGACTGCCTCCAGAAGTTAGATCAGATGGCAAATTGGATTTGGTGCTAGGTCTTTCCCTTTAGGTTTTACCCCAACAATGTTTTCATTAGTTTCGCTCACTCTCGAAATCAAGCATTTTACAGCAGGTTGGAGCAGCCTGTATCTCAGCACAGGAATAAGGTAGGGAAGAATTCAAATACTCATTTTGACTGCCTCCAGAAGTTAGATCAGATGGCAAATTGGATTTGGTGCTAGGTCTTTCCCTTTAGGTTTTACCCCAACAATGTTTTCATTAGTTTCGCTCACTCTCGAAATCAAGCATTTTACAGCAGGTTGGAGCAGCCTGTATCTCAGCACAGGAATAAGGTAGGGAAGAATTCTAAGGATCATTTTGACTGCCTCCAGAAGTTAGATCAGATGGCAAATTGGATTTGGTGCTAGGTCTTTCCCTTTAGGTTTTACCCCAACAATGTTTTCATTAGTTTCGCTCACTCTCGAAATCAAGCATTTTACAGCAGGTTGGAGCAGCCTGTATCTCAGCACAGGAATAAGGTAGGGAAGAATTCTAAGGATCATTTTGACTGCCTCCAGAAGTTAGATCAGATGGCAAATTGGATTTGGTGCTAGGTCTTTCCCTTTAGGTTTTACCCCAACAATGTTTTCATTAGTTTCGCTCACTCTCGAAATCAAGCATTTTACAGCAGGTTGGAGCAGCCTGTATCTCAGCACAGGAATAAGGTAGGGAAGAATTCTAAGGATCATTTTGACTGCCTCCAGAAGTTAGATCAGATGGCAAATTGGATTTGGTGCTAGGTCTTTCCCTTTAGGTTTTACCCCAACAATGTTTTCATTAGTTTCGCTCACTCTCGAAATCAAGCATTTTACAGCAGGTTGGAGCAGCCTGTATCTCAGCACAGGAATAAGGTAGGGAAGAATTCTAAGGATCATTTTGACTGCCTCCAGAAGTTAGATCAGATGGCAAATTGGATTTGGTGCTAGGTCTTTCCCTTTAGGTTTTACCCCAACAATGTTTTCATTAGTTTCGCTCACTCTCGAAATCAAGCATTTTACAGCAGGTTGGAGCAGCCTGTATCTCAGCACAGGAATAAGGTAGGGAAGAATTCTAAGGCTCATTTTGACTGCCTCCAGAAGTTAGATCAGATGGCAAATTGGATTTGGTGCTAGGTCTTTCCCTTTAGGTTTTACCCCAACAATGTTTTCATTAGTTTCGCTCACTCTCGAAATCAAGCATTTTACAGCAGGTTGGAGCAGCCTGTATCTCAGCACAGGAATAAGGTAGGGAAGAATTCTAAGGATCATTTTGACTGCCTCCAGAAGTTAGATCAGATGGCAAATTGGATTTGGTGCTAGGTCTTTCCCTTTAGGTTTTACCCCAACAATGTTTTCATTAGTTTCGCTCACTCTCGAAATCAAGCATTTTACAGCAGGTTGGAGCAGCCTGTATCTCAGCACAGGAATAAGGTAGGGAAGAATTCTAAGGATCATTTTGACTGCCTCCAGAAGTTAGATCAGATGGCCAATGTAATTTGGTGCTAGGTCTTTCCCTTTAGGTTTTACCCCAACAATGTTTTCATTAGTTTCGCTCACTCTCGAAATCAAGCATTTTACAGCAGGTTGGAGCAGCCTGTATCTCAGCACAGGAATAAGGTAGGGAAGAATTCTAAGGATCATTTTGACTGCCTCCAGAAGTTAGATCAGATGGCAAATTGGATTTGGTGCTAGGTCTTTCCCTTTAGGTTTTACCCCAACAATGTTTTCATTAGTTTCGCTCACTCTCGAAATCAAGCATTTTACAGCAGGTTGGAGCAGCCTGTATCTCAGCACAGGAATAAGGTAGGGAAGAATTCAAATACTCATTTTGACTGCCTCCAGAAGTTAGATCAGATGGCAAATTGGATTTGGTGCTAGGTCTTTCCCTTTAGGTTTTACCCCAACAATGTTTTCATTAGTTTCGCTCACTCTCGAAATCAAGCATTTTACAGCAGGTTGGAGCAGCCTGTATCTCAGCACAGGAATAAGGTAGGGAAGAATTCTAAGGCTCATTTTGACTGCCTCCAGAAGTTAGATCAGATGGCAAATTGGATTTGGTGCTAGGTCTTTCCCTTTAGGTTTTACCCCAACAATGTTTTCATTAGTTTCGCTCACTCTCGAAATCAAGCATTTTACAGCAGGTTGGAGCAGCCTGTATCTCAGCACAGGAATAAGGTAGGGAAGAATTCTAAGGATCATTTTGACTGCCTCCAGAAGTTAGATCAGATGGCAAATTGGATTTGGTGCTAGGTCTTTCCCTTTAGGTTTTACCCCAACAATGTTTTCATTAGTTTCGCTCACTCTCGAAATCAAGCATTTTACAGCAGGTTGGAGCAGCCTGTATCTCAGCACAGGAATAAGGTAGGGAAGAATTCTAAGGATCATTTTGACTGCCTCCAGAAGTTAGATCAGATGGCAAATTGGATTTGGTGCTAGGTCTTTCCCTTTAGGTTTTACCCCAACAATGTTTTCATTAGTTTCGCTCACTCTCGAAATCAAGCATTTTACAGCAGGTTGGAGCAGCCTGTATCTCAGCACAGGAATAAGGTAGGGAAGAATTCTAAGGCTCATTTTGACTGCCTCCAGAAGTTAGATCAGATGGCAAATTGGATTTGGTGCTAGGTCTTTCCCTTTAGGTTTTACCCCAACAATGTTTTCATTAGTTTCGCTCACTCTCGAAATCAAGCATTTTACAGCAGGTTGGAGCAGCCTGTATCTCAGCACAGGAATAAGGTAGGGAAGAATTCTAAGGCTCATTTTGACTGCCTCCAGAAGTTAGATCAGATGGCAAATTGGATTTGGTGCTAGGTCTTTCCCTTTAGGTTTTACCCCAACAATGTTTTCATTAGTTTCGCTCACTCTCGAAATCAAGCATTTTACAGCAGGTTGGAGCAGCCTGTATCTCAGCACAGGAATAAGGTAGGGAAGAATTCTAAGGCTCATTTTGACTGCCTCCAGAAGTTAGATCAGATGGCAAATTGGATTTGGTGCTAGGTCTTTCCCTTTAGGTTTTACCCCAACAATGTTTTCATTAGTTTCGCTCACTCTCGAAATCAAGCATTTTACAGCAGGTTGGAGCAGCCTGTATCTCAGCACAGGAATAAGGTAGGGAAGAATTCAAATACTCATTTTGACTGCCTCCAGAAGTTAGATCAGATGGCAAATTGGATTTGGTGCTAGGTCTTTCCCTTTAGGTTTTACCCCAACAATGTTTTCATTAGTTTCGCTCACTCTCGAAATCAAGCATTTTACAGCAGGTTGGAGCAGCCTGTATCTCAGCACAGGAATAAGGTAGGGAAGAATTCTAAGGATCATTTTGACTGCCTCCAGAAGTTAGATCAGATGGCAAATTGGATTTGGTGCTAGGTCTTTCCCTTTAGGTTTTACCCCAACAATGTTTTCATTAGTTTCGCTCACTCTCGAAATCAAGCATTTTACAGCAGGTTGGAGCAGCCTGTATCTCAGCACAGGAATAAGGTAGGGAAGAATTCTAAGGATCGTTTTGACTGCCTCCAGAAGTTAGATCAGATGGCAAATTGGATTTGGTGCTAGGTCTTTCCCTTTAGGTTTTACCCCAACAATGTTTTCATTAGTTTCGCTCACTCTCGAAATCAAGCATTTTACAGCAGGTTGAGCAGCCTGTATCTCAGCACAGGAATAAGGTAGGGAAGAATTCTAAGGCTCATTTTGACTGCCTCCAGAAGTTAGATCAGATGGCAAATTGGATTTGGTGCTAGGTCTTTCCCTTTAGGTTTTACCCCAACAATGTTTTCATTAGTTTCGCTCACTCTCGAAATCAAGCATTTTACAGCAGGTTGGAGCAGCCTGTATCTCAGCACAGGAATAAGGTAGGGAAGAATTCTAGGGATCATTTTGACTGCCTCCAGAAGTTAGATCAGATGGCAAATTGGATTTGGTGCTAGGTCTTTCCCTTTAGGTTTTACCCCAACAATGTTTTCATTAGTTTCGCTCACCCTCGAAATCAAGCATTTTACAGCAGGTTGGAGCAGCCTGTATCTCAGCACAGGAATAAGGTAGGGAAGAATTCTAAGGCTCATTTTGACTGCCTCCAGAAGTTAGATCAGATGGCAAATTGGATTTGGTGCTAGGTCTTTCCCTTTAGGTTTTACCCCAACAATGTTTTCATTAGTTTCGCTCACTCTCGAAATCAAGCATTTTACAGCAGGTTGGAGCAGCCTGTATCTCAGCACAGGAATAAGGTAGGGAAGAATTCTAAGGCTCATTTTGACTGCCTCCAGAAGTTAGATCAGATGGCAAATTGGATTTGGTGCTAGGTCTTTCCCTTAGGTTTTACCCCAACAATGTTTTCATTAGTTTCGCTCACTCTCGAAATCAAGCATTTTACAGCAGGTTGGAGCAGCCTGTATCTCAGCACAGGAATAAGGTAGGGAAGAATTCTAAGGATCATTTTGACTGCCCTCCAGAAGTTAGATCAGATGGCAAATTGGATTTGGTGCTAGGTCTTTCCCTTTAGGTTTTACCCCAACAATGTTTTCATTAGTTTCGCTCACTCTCGAAATCAAGCATTTTACAGCAGGTTGGAGCAGCCTGTATCTCAGCACAGGAATAAGGTAGGGAAGAATTCTAAGGATCATTTTGACTGCCTCCAGAAGTTAGATCAGATGGCAAATTGGATTTGGTGCTAGGTCTTTCCCTTTAGGTTTTACCCCAACAATGTTTTCATTAGTTTCGCTCACTCTCGAAATCAAGCATTTTACAGCAGGTTGGAGCAGCCTGTATCTCAGCACAGGAATAAGGTAGGGAAGAATTCTAAGGATCATTTTGACTGCCTCCAGAAGTTAGATCAGATGGCAAATTGGATTTGGTGCTAGGTCTTTCCCTTTAGGTTTTTACCCCAACAATGTTTTCATTAGTTTCGCTCACTCTCGAAATCAAGCATTTTACAGCAGGTTGGAGCAGCCTGTATCTCAGCACAGGAATAAGGTAGGGAAGAATTCTAAGGCTCATTTTGACTGCCTCCAGAAGTTAGATCAGATGGCAAATTGGATTTGGTGCTAGGTCTTTCCCTTTAGGTTTTACCCCAACAATGTTTTCATTAGTTTCGCTCACTCTCGAAATCAAGCATTTTACAGCAGGTTGGAGCAGCCTGTATCTCAGCACAGGAATAAGGTAGGGAAGAATTCTAAGGATCATTTTGACTGCCTCCAGAAGTTAGATCAGATGGCAAATTGGATTTGGTGCTAGGTCTTTCCCTTTAGGTTTTACCCCAACAATGTTTTCATTAGTTTCGCTCACTCTCGAAATCAAGCATTTTACAGCAGGTTGGAGCAGCCTGTATCTCAGCACAGGAATAAGGTAGGGAAGAATTCTAAGGATCATTTTGACTGCCTCCAGAAGTTAGATCAGATGGCAAATTGGATTTGGTGCTAGGTCTTTCCCTTTAGGTTTTACCCCAACAATGTTTTCATTAGTTTCGCTCACTCTCGAAATCAAGCATTTTACAGCAGGTTGGAGCAGCCTGTATCTCAGCACAGGAATAAGGTAGGGAAGAATTCTAAGGCTCATTTTGACTGCCTCCAGAAGTTAGATCAGATGGCAAATTGGATTTGGTGCTAGGTCTTTCCCTTTAGGTTTTACCCCAACAATGTTTTCATTAGTTTCGCTCACTCTCGAAATCAAGCATTTTACAGCAGGTTGGAGCAGCCTGTATCTCAGCACAGGAATAAGGTAGGGAAGAATTCTAAGGATCATTTTGACTGCCTCCAGAAGTTAGATCAGATGGCAAATTGGATTTGGTGCTAGGTCTTTCCCTTTAGGTTTTACCCCAACAATGTTTTCATTAGTTTCGCTCACTCTCGAAATCAAGCATTTTACAGCAGGTTGGAGCAGCCTGTATCTCAGCACAGGAATAAGGTAGGGAAGAATTCTAAGGATCATTTTGACTGCCTCCAGAAGTTAGATCAGATGGCAAATTGGATTTGGTGCTAGGTCTTTCCCTTTAGGTTTTACCCCAACAATGTTTTCATTAGTTTCGCTCACTCTCGAAATCAAGCATTTTACAGCAGGTTGGAGCAGCCTGTATCTCAGCACAGGAATAAGGTAGGGAAGAATTCTAAGGATCATTTTGACTGCCTCCAGAAGTTAGATCAGATGGCAAATTGGATTTGGTGCTAGGTCTTTCCCTTTAGGTTTTACCCCAACAATGTTTTCATTAGTTTCGCTCACTCTCGAAATCAAGCATTTTACAGCAGGTTGGAGCAGCCTGTATCTCAGCACAGGAATAAGGTAGGGAAGAATTCTAAGGCTCATTTTGACTGCCTCCAGAAGTTAGATCAGATGGCAAATTGGATTTGGTGCTAGGTCTTTCCCTTTAGGTTTTACCCCAACAATGTTTTCATTAGTTTCGCTCACTCTCGAAATCAAGCATTTTACAGCAGGTTGGAGCAGCCTGTATCTCAGCACAGGAATAAGGTAGGGAAGAATTCAAATACTCATTTTGACTGCCTCCAGAAGTTAGATCAGATGGCAAATTGGATTTGGTGCTAGGTCTTTCCCTTTAGGTTTTACCCCAACAATGTTTTCATTAGTTTCGCTCACTCTCGAAATCAAGCATTTTACAGCAGGTTGGAGCAGCCTGTATCTCAGCACAGGAATAAGGTAGGGAAGAATTCTAAGGCTCATTTTGACTGCCTCCAGAAGTTAGATCAGATGGCAAATTGGATTTGGTGCTAGGTCTTTCCCTTTAGGTTTTACCCCAACAATGTTTTCATTAGTTTCGCTCACTCTCGAAATCAAGCATTTTACAGCAGGTTGGAGCAGCCTGTATCTCAGCACAGGAATAAGGTAGGGAAGAATTCTAGGGATCATTTTGACTGCCTCCAGAAGTTAGATCAGATGGCAAATTGGATTTGGTGCTAGGTCTTTCCCTTTAGGTTTTACCCCAACAATGTTTTCATTAGTTTCGCTCACTCTCGAAATCAAGCATTTTACAGCAGGTTGGAGCAGCCTGTATCTCAGCACAGGAATAAGGTAGGGAAGAATTCTAAGGATCATTTTGACTGCCTCCAGAAGTTAGATCAGATGGCAAATTGGATTTGGTGCTAGGTCTTTCCCTTTAGGTTTTACCCCAACAATGTTTTCATTAGTTTCGCTCACTCTCGAAATCAAGCATTTTACAGCAGGTTGGAGCAGCCTGTATCTCAGCACAGGAATAAGGTAGGGAAGAATTCTAAGGATCATTTTGACTGCCTCCAGAAGTTAGATCAGATGGCAAATTGGATTTGGTGCTAGGTCTTTCCCTTTAGGTTTTACCCCAACAATGTTTTCATTAGTTTCGCTCACTCTCGAAATCAAGCATTTTACAGCAGGTTGGAGCAGCCTGTATCTCAGCACAGGAATAAGGTAGGGAAGAATTCTAAGGATCATTTTGACTGCCTCCAGAAGTTAGATCAGATGGCAAATTGGATTTGGTGCTAGGTCTTTCCCTTTAGGTTTTACCCCAACAATGTTTTCATTAGTTTCGCTCACTCTCGAAATCAAGCATTTTACAGCAGGTTGGAGCAGCCTGTATCTCAGCACAGGAATAAGGTAGGGAAGAATTCTAAGGATCATTTTGACTGCCTCCAGAAGTTAGATCAGATGGCAAATTGGATTTGGTGCTAGGTCTTTCCCTTTAGGTTTTACCCCAACAATGTTTTCATTAGTTTCGCTCACTCTCGAAATCAAGCATTTTACAGCAGGTTGGAGCAGCCTGTATCTCAGCACAGGAATAAGGTAGGGAAGAATTCTAAGGATCATTTTGACTGCCTCCAGAAGTTAGATCAGATGGCAAATTGGATTTGGTGCTAGGTCTTTCCCTTTAGGTTTTACCCCAACAATGTTTTCATTAGTTTCGCTCACTCTCGAAATCAAGCATTTTACAGCAGGTTGGAGCAGCCTGTATCTCAGCACAGGAATAAGGTAGGGAAGAATTCTAAGGATCATTTTGACTGCCTCCAGAAGTTAGATCAGATGGCCAATGGAATTTGGTGCTAGGTCTTTCCCTTTAGGTTTTACCCCAACAATGTTTTCATTAGTTTCGCTCACTCTCGAAATCAAGCATTTTACAGCAGGTTGGAGCAGCCTGTATCTCAGCACAGGAATAAGGTAGGGAAGAATTCAAATACTCATTTTGACTGCCTCCAGAAGTTAGATCAGATGGCCAATGGAATTTGGTGCTAGGTCTTTCCCTTTAGGTTTTACCCCAACAATGTTTTCATTAGTTTCGCTCACTCTCGAAATCAAGCATTTTACAGCAGGTTGGAGCAGCCTGTATCTCAGCACAGGAATAAGGTAGGGAAGAATTCAAATACTCATTTTGACTGCCTCCAGAAGTTAGATCAGATGGCAAATTGGATTTGGTGCTAGGTCTTTCCCTTTAGGTTTTACCCCAACAATGTTTTCATTAGTTTCGCTCACTCTCGAAATCAAGCATTTTACAGCAGGTTGGAGCAGCCTGTATCTCAGCACAGGAATAACGTAGGGAAGAATTCTAAGGATCATTTTGACTGCCTCCAGAAGTTAGATCAGATGGCAAATTGGATTTGGTGCTAGGTCTTTCCCTTTAGGTTTTACCCCAACAATGTTTTCATTAGTTTCGCTCACTCTCGAAATCAAGCATTTTACAGCAGGTTGGAGCAGCCTGTATCTCAGCACAGGAATAAGGTAGGGAAGAATTCTAAGGATCATTTTGACTGCCTCCAGAAGTTAGATCAGATGGCAAATTGGATTTGGTGCTAGGTCTTTCCCTTTAGGTTTTACCCCAACAATGTTTTCATTAGTTTCGCTCACTCTCGAAATCAAGCATTTTACAGCAGGTTGGAGCAGCCTGTATCTCAGCACAGGAATAAGGTAGGGAAGAATTCAAATACTCATTTTGACTGCCTCCAGAAGTTAGATCAGATGGCAAATTGGATTTGGTCCTAGGTCTTTCCCTTTAGGTTTTACCCCAACAATGTTTTCATTAGTTTCGCTCACTCTCGAAATCAAGCATTTTACAGCAGGTTGGAGCAGTCTGTATCTCAGCACAGGAATAAGGTAGGGAAGAATTCTAAGGATCATTTTGACTGCCTCCAGAAGTTAGATCAGATGGCCAATGGAATTTGGTGCTAGGTCTTTCCCTTTAGGTTTTACCCCAACAATGTTTTCATTAGTTTCGCTCACTCTCGAAATCAAGCATTTTACAGCAGGTTGGAGCAGCCTGTATCTCAGCACAGGAATAAGGTAGGGAAGAATTCAAATACTCATTTTGACTGCCTCCAGAAGTTAGATCAGATGGCCAATGGAATTTGGTGCTAGGTCTTTCCCTTTAGGTTTTACCCCAACAATGTTTTCATTAGTTTCGCTCACTCTCGAAATCAAGCATTTTACAGCAGGTTGGAGCAGCCTGTATCTCAGCACAGGAATAAGGTAGGGAAGAATTCAAATACTCATTTTGACTGCCTCCAGAAGTTAGATCAGATGGCAAATTGGATTTGGTGCTAGGTCTTTCCCTTTAGGTTTTACCCCAACAATGTTTTCATTAGTTTCGCTCACTCTCGAAATCAAGCATTTTACAGCAGGTTGGAGCAGCCTGTATCTCAGCACAGGAATAAGGTAGGGAAGAATTCTAAGGCTCATTTTGACTGCCTCCAGAAGTTAGATCAGATGGCAAATTGGATTTGGTGCTAGGTCTTTCCCTTTAGGTTTTACCCCAACAATGTTTTCATTAGTTTCGCTCACTCTCGAAATCAAGCATTTTACAGCAGGTTGGAGCAGCCTGTATCTCAGCACAGGAATAAGGTAGGGAAGAATTCTAAGGATCATTTTGACTGCCTCCAGAAGTTAGATCAGATGGCAAATTGGATTTGGTGCTAGGTCTTTCCCTTTAGGTTTTACCCCAACAATGTTTTCATTAGTTTCGCTCACTCTCGAAATCAAGCATTTTACAGCAGGTTGGAGCAGCCTGTATCTCAGCACAGGAATAAGGTAGGGAAGAATTCTAAGGCTCATTTTGACTGCCTCCAGAAGTTAGATCAGATGGCAAATTGGATTTGGTGCTAGGTCTTTCCCTTTAGGTTTTACCCCAACAATGTTTTCATTAGTTTCGCTCACTCTCGAAATCAAGCATTTTACAGCAGGTTGGAGCAGCCTGTATCTCAGCACAGGAATAAGGTAGGGAAGAATTCTAAGGATCATTTTGACTGCCTCCAGAAGTTAGATCAGATGGCAAATTGGATTTGGTGCTAGGTCTTTCCCTTTAGGTTTTACCCCAACAATGTTTTCATTAGTTTCGCTCACTCTCGAAATCAAGCATTTTACAGCAGGTTGGAGCAGCCTGTATCTCAGCACAGGAATAAGGTAGGGAAGAATTCTAAGGATCATTTTGACTGCCTCCAGAAGTTAGATCAGATGGCAAATTGGATTTGGTGCTAGGTCTTTCCCTTTAGGTTTTACCCCAACAATGTTTTCATTAGTTTCGCTCACTCTCGAAATCAAGCATTTTACAGCAGGTTGGAGCAGCCTGTATCTCAGCACAGGAATAAGGTAGGGAAGAATTCTAAGGCTCATTTTGACTGCCTCCAGAAGTTAGATCAGATGGCAAATTGGATTTGGTGCTAGGTCTTTCCCTTTAGGTTTTACCCCAACAATGTTTTCATTAGTTTCGCTCACTCTCGAAATCAAGCATTTTACAGCAGGTTGGAGCAGCCTGTATCTCAGCACAGGAATAAGGTAGGGAAGAATTCTAAGGATCATTTTGACTGCCTCCAGAAGTTAGATCAGATGGCAAATTGGATTTGGTGCTAGGTCTTTCCCTTTAGGTTTTACCCCAACAATGTTTTCATTAGTTTCGCTCACTCTCGAAATCAAGCATTTTACAGCAGGTTGGAGCAGCCTGTATCTCAGCACAGGAATAAGGTAGGGAAGAATTCAAATACTCATTTTGACTGCCTCCAGAAGTTAGATCAGATGGCAAATTGGATTTGGTGCTAGGTCTTTCCCTTTAGGTTTTACCCCAACAATGTTTTCATTAGTTTCGCTCACTCTCGAAATCAAGCATTTTACAGCAGGTTGGAGCAGTCTGTATCTCAGCACAGGAATAAGGTAGGGAAGAATTCTAAGGATCATTTTGACTGCCTCCAGAAGTTAGATCAGATGGCCAATGGAATTTGGTGCTAGGTCTTTCCCTTTAGGTTTTACCCCAACAATGTTTTCATTAGTTTCGCTCACTCTCGAAATCAAGCATTTTACAGCAGGTTGGAGCAGCCTGTATCTCAGCACAGGAATAAGGTAGGGAAGAATTCAAATACTCATTTTGACTGCCTCCAGAAGTTAGATCAGATGGCCAATGGAATTTGGTGCTAGGTCTTTCCCTTTAGGTTTTACCCCAACAATGTTTTCATTAGTTTCGCTCACTCTCGAAATCAAGCATTTTACAGCAGGTTGGAGCAGCCTGTATCTCAGCACAGGAATAAGGTAGGGAAGAATTCTAAGGATCATTTTGACTGCCTCCAGAAGTTAGATCAGATGGCAAATTGGATTTGGTGCTAGGTCTTTCCCTTTAGGTTTTACCCCAACAATGTTTTCATTAGTTTCGCTCACTCTCGAAATCAAGCATTTTACAGCAGGTTGGAGCAGCCTGTATCTCAGCACAGGAATAAGGTAGGGAAGAATTCTAAGGATCATTTTGACTGCCTCCAGAAGTTAGATCAGATGGCAAATTGGATTTGGTGCTAGGTCTTTCCCTTTAGGTTTTACCCCAACAATGTTTTCATTAGTTTCGCTCACTCTCGAAATCAAGCATTTTACAGCAGGTTGGAGCAGCCTGTATCTCAGCACAGGAATAAGGTAGGGAAGAATTCTAAGGATCATTTTGACTGCCTCCAGAAGTTAGATCAGATGGCAAATTGGATTTGGTGCTAGGTCTTTCCCTTTAGGTTTTACCCCAACAATGTTTTCATTAGTTTCGCTCACTCTCGAAATCAAGCATTTTACAGCAGGTTGGAGCAGCCTGTATCTCAGCACAGGAATAAGGTAGGGAAGAATTCAAATACTCATTTTGACTGCCTCCAGAAGTTAGATCAGATGGCAAATTGGATTTGGTGCTAGGTCTTTCCCTTTAGGTTTTACCCCAACAATGTTTTCATTAGTTTCGCTCACTCTCGAAATCAAGCATTTTACAGCAGGTTGGAGCAGTCTGTATCTCAGCACAGGAATAAGGTAGGGAAGAATTCTAAGGATCATTTTGACTGCCTCCAGAAGTTAGATCAGATGGCCAATGGAATTTGGTGCTAGGTCTTTCCCTTTAGGTTTTACCCCAACAATGTTTTCATTAGTTTCGCTCACTCTCGAAATCAAGCATTTTACAGCAGGTTGGAGCAGTCTGTATCTCAGCACAGGAATAAGGTAGGGAAGAATTCTAAGGATCATTTTGACTGCCTCCAGAAGTTAGATCAGATGGCCAATGGAATTTGGTGCTAGGTCTTTCCCTTTAGGTTTTACCCCAACAATGTTTTCATTAGTTTCGCTCACTCTCGAAATCAAGCATTTTACAGCAGGTTGGAGCAGCCTGTATCTCAGCACAGGAATAAGGTAGGGAAGAATTCAAATACTCATTTTGACTGCCTCCAGAAGTTAGATCAGATGGCCAATGGAATTTGGTGCTAGGTCTTTCCCTTTAGGTTTTACCCCAACAATGTTTTCATTAGTTTCGCTCACTCTCGAAATCAAGCATTTTACAGCAGGTTGGAGCAGCCTGTATCTCAGCACAGGAATAAGGTAGGGAAGAATTCAAATACTCATTTTGACTGCCTCCAGAAGTTAGATCAGATGGCAAATTGGATTTGGTGCTAGGTCTTTCCCTTTAGGTTTTACCCCAACAATGTTTTCATTAGTTTCGCTCACTCTCGAAATCAAGCATTTTACAGCAGGTTGGAGCAGCCTGTATCTCAGCACAGGAATAAGGTAGGGAAGAATTCTAAGGCTCATTTTGACTGCCTCCAGAAGTTAGATCAGATGGCAAATTGGATTTGGTGCTAGGTCTTTCCCTTTAGGTTTTACCCCAACAATGTTTTCATTAGTTTCGCTCACTCTCGAAATCAAGCATTTTACAGCAGGTTGGAGCAGCCTGTATCTCAGCACAGGAATAAGGTAGGGAAGAATTCTAAGGATCATTTTGACTGCCTCCAGAAGTTAGATCAGATGGCAAATTGGATTTGGTGCTAGGTCTTTCCCTTTAGGTTTTACCCCAACAATGTTTTCATTAGTTTCGCTCACTCTCGAAATCAAGCATTTTACAGCAGGTTGGAGCAGCCTGTATCTCAGCACAGGAATAAGGTAGGGAAGAATTCTAAGGCTCATTTTGACTGCCTCCAGAAGTTAGATCAGATGGCAAATTGGATTTGGTGCTAGGTCTTTCCCTTTAGGTTTTACCCCAACAATGTTTTCATTAGTTTCGCTCACTCTCGAAATCAAGCATTTTACAGCAGGTTGGAGCAGCCTGTATCTCAGCACAGGAATAAGGTAGGGAAGAATTCTAAGGATCATTTTGACTGCCTCCAGAAGTTAGATCAGATGGCAAATTGGATTTGGTGCTAGGTCTTTCCCTTTAGGTTTTACCCCAACAATGTTTTCATTAGTTTCGCTCACTCTCGAAATCAAGCATTTTACAGCAGGTTGGAGCAGCCTGTATCTCAGCACAGGAATAAGGTAGGGAAGAATTCTAAGGATCATTTTGACTGCCTCCAGAAGTTAGATCAGATGGCAAATTGGATTTGGTGCTAGGTCTTTCCCTTTAGGTTTTACCCCAACAATGTTTTCATTAGTTTCGCTCACTCTCGAAATCAAGCATTTTACAGCAGGTTGGAGCAGCCTGTATCTCAGCACAGGAATAAGGTAGGGAAGAATTCTAAGGCTCATTTTGACTGCCTCCAGAAGTTAGATCAGATGGCAAATTGGATTTGGTGCTAGGTCTTTCCCTTTAGGTTTTACCCCAACAATGTTTTCATTAGTTTCGCTCACTCTCGAAATCAAGCATTTTACAGCAGGTTGGAGCAGCCTGTATCTCAGCACAGGAATAAGGTAGGGAAGAATTCTAAGGATCATTTTGACTGCCTCCAGAAGTTAGATCAGATGGCAAATTGGATTTGGTGCTAGGTCTTTCCCTTTAGGTTTTACCCCAACAATGTTTTCATTAGTTTCGCTCACTCTCGAAATCAAGCATTTTACAGCAGGTTGGAGCAGCCTGTATCTCAGCACAGGAATAAGGTAGGGAAGAATTCAAATACTCATTTTGACTGCCTCCAGAAGTTAGATCAGATGGCAAATTGGATTTGGTGCTAGGTCTTTCCCTTTAGGTTTTACCCCAACAATGTTTTCATTAGTTTCGCTCACTCTCGAAATCAAGCATTTTACAGCAGGTTGGAGCAGTCTGTATCTCAGCACAGGAATAAGGTAGGGAAGAATTCTAAGGATCATTTTGACTGCCTCCAGAAGTTAGATCAGATGGCCAATGGAATTTGGTGCTAGGTCTTTCCCTTTAGGTTTTACCCCAACAATGTTTTCATTAGTTTCGCTCACTCTCGAAATCAAGCATTTTACAGCAGGTTGGAGCAGCCTGTATCTCAGCACAGGAATAAGGTAGGGAAGAATTCAAATACTCATTTTGACTGCCTCCAGAAGTTAGATCAGATGGCCAATGGAATTTGGTGCTAGGTCTTTCCCTTTAGGTTTTACCCCAACAATGTTTTCATTAGTTTCGCTCACTCTCGAAATCAAGCATTTTACAGCAGGTTGGAGCAGCCTGTATCTCAGCACAGGAATAAGGTAGGGAAGAATTCTAAGGATCATTTTGACTGCCTCCAGAAGTTAGATCAGATGGCAAATTGGATTTGGTGCTAGGTCTTTCCCTTTAGGTTTTACCCCAACAATGTTTTCATTAGTTTCGCTCACTCTCGAAATCAAGCATTTTACAGCAGGTTGGAGCAGCCTGTATCTCAGCACAGGAATAAGGTAGGGAAGAATTCTAAGGATCATTTTGACTGCCTCCAGAAGTTAGATCAGATGGCAAATTGGATTTGGTGCTAGGTCTTTCCCTTTAGGTTTTACCCC
Organism: Melanerpes formicivorus; assembly: GCF_026170545.1. Taxonomy (NCBI): domain Eukaryota; kingdom Metazoa; phylum Chordata; class Aves; order Piciformes; family Picidae; genus Melanerpes; species Melanerpes formicivorus. The sequence continues at coordinate 6,563 of NW_027144399.1, read as the reverse complement.
AACAATGTTTTCATTAGTTTCGCTCACTCTCGAAATCAAGCATTTTACAGCAGGTTGGAGCAGCCTGTATCTCAGCACAGGAATAAGGTAGGGAAGAATTCTAAGGATCATTTTGACTGCCTCCAGAAGTTAGATCAGATGGCAAATTGGATTTGGTGCTAGGTCTTTCCCTTTAGGTTTTACCCCAACAATGTTTTCATTAGTTTCGCTCACTCTCGAAATCAAGCATTTTACAGCAGGTTGGAGCAGCCTGTATCTCAGCACAGGAATAAGGTAGGGAAGAATTCAAATACTCATTTTGACTGCCTCCAGAAGTTAGATCAGATGGCAAATTGGATTTGGTGCTAGGTCTTTCCCTTTAGGTTTTACCCCAACAATGTTTTCATTAGTTTCGCTCACTCTCGAAATCAAGCATTTTACAGCAGGTTGGAGCAGTCTGTATCTCAGCACAGGAATAAGGTAGGGAAGAATTCTAAGGATCATTTTGACTGCCTCCAGAAGTTAGATCAGATGGCCAATGGAATTTGGTGCTAGGTCTTTCCCTTTAGGTTTTACCCCAACAATGTTTTCATTAGTTTCGCTCACTCTCGAAATCAAGCATTTTACAGCAGGTTGGAGCAGCCTGTATCTCAGCACAGGAATAAGGTAGGGAAGAATTCAAATACTCATTTTGACTGCCTCCAGAAGTTAGATCAGATGGCCAATGGAATTTGGTGCTAGGTCTTTCCCTTTAGGTTTTACCCCAACAATGTTTTCATTAGTTTCGCTCACTCTCGAAATCAAGCATTTTACAGCAGGTTGGAGCAGCCTGTATCTCAGCACAGGAATAAGGTAGGGAAGAATTCAAATACTCATTTTGACTGCCTCCAGAAGTTAGATCAGATGGCAAATTGGATTTGGTGCTAGGTCTTTCCCTTTAGGTTTTACCCCAACAATGTTTTCATTAGTTTCGCTCACTCTCGAAATCAAGCATTTTACAGCAGGTTGGAGCAGCCTGTATCTCAGCACAGGAATAAGGTAGGGAAGAATTCTAAGGCTCATTTTGACTGCCTCCAGAAGTTAGATCAGATGGCAAATTGGATTTGGTGCTAGGTCTTTCCCTTTAGGTTTTACCCCAACAATGTTTTCATTAGTTTCGCTCACTCTCGAAATCAAGCATTTTACAGCAGGTTGGAGCAGCCTGTATCTCAGCACAGGAATAAGGTAGGGAAGAATTCTAAGGATCATTTTGACTGCCTCCAGAAGTTAGATCAGATGGCAAATTGGATTTGGTGCTAGGTCTTTCCCTTTAGGTTTTACCCCAACAATGTTTTCATTAGTTTCGCTCACTCTCGAAATCAAGCATTTTACAGCAGGTTGGAGCAGCCTGTATCTCAGCACAGGAATAAGGTAGGGAAGAATTCTAAGGCTCATTTTGACTGCCTCCAGAAGTTAGATCAGATGGCAAATTGGATTTGGTGCTAGGTCTTTCCCTTTAGGTTTTACCCCAACAATGTTTTCATTAGTTTCGCTCACTCTCGAAATCAAGCATTTTACAGCAGGTTGGAGCAGCCTGTATCTCAGCACAGGAATAAGGTAGGGAAGAATTCTAAGGATCATTTTGACTGCCTCCAGAAGTTAGATCAGATGGCAAATTGGATTTGGTGCTAGGTCTTTCCCTTTAGGTTTTACCCCAACAATGTTTTCATTAGTTTCGCTCACTCTCGAAATCAAGCATTTTACAGCAGGTTGGAGCAGCCTGTATCTCAGCACAGGAATAAGGTAGGGAAGAATTCTAAGGATCATTTTGACTGCCTCCAGAAGTTAGATCAGATGGCAAATTGGATTTGGTGCTAGGTCTTTCCCTTTAGGTTTTACCCCAACAATGTTTTCATTAGTTTCGCTCACTCTCGAAATCAAGCATTTTACAGCAGGTTGGAGCAGCCTGTATCTCAGCACAGGAATAAGGTAGGGAAGAATTCTAAGGCTCATTTTGACTGCCTCCAGAAGTTAGATCAGATGGCAAATTGGATTTGGTGCTAGGTCTTTCCCTTTAGGTTTTACCCCAACAATGTTTTCATTAGTTTCGCTCACTCTCGAAATCAAGCATTTTACAGCAGGTTGGAGCAGCCTGTATCTCAGCACAGGAATAAGGTAGGGAAGAATTCTAAGGATCATTTTGACTGCCTCCAGAAGTTAGATCAGATGGCAAATTGGATTTGGTGCTAGGTCTTTCCCTTTAGGTTTTACCCCAACAATGTTTTCATTAGTTTCGCTCACTCTCGAAATCAAGCATTTTACAGCAGGTTGGAGCAGCCTGTATCTCAGCACAGGAATAAGGTAGGGAAGAATTCTAAGGATCATTTTGACTGCCTCCAGAAGTTAGATCAGATGGCAAATTGGATTTGGTGCTAGGTCTTTCCCTTTAGGTTTTACCCCAACAATGTTTTCATTAGTTTCGCTCACTCTCGAAATCAAGCATTTTACAGCAGGTTGGAGCAGCCTGTATCTCAGCACAGGAATAAGGTAGGGAAGAATTCTAAGGATCATTTTGACTGCCTCCAGAAGTTAGATCAGATGGCAAATTGGATTTGGTGCTAGGTCTTTCCCTTTAGGTTTTACCCCAACAATGTTTTCATTAGTTTCACTCACTCTCGAAATCAAGCATTTTACAGCAGGTTGGAGCAGCCTGTATCTCAGCACAGGAATAAGGTAGGGAAGAATTCTAAGGATCATTTTGACTGCCTCCAGAAGTTAGATCAGATGGCAAATTGGATTTGGTGCTAGGTCTTTCCCTTTAGGTTTTACCCCAACAATGTTTTCATTAGTTTCGCTCACTCTCGAAATCAAGCATTTTACAGCAGGTTGGAGCAGCCTGTATCTCAGCACAGGAATAAGGTAGGGAAGAATTCTAAGGATCATTTTGACTGCCTCCAGAAGTTAGATCAGATGGCAAATTGGATTTGGTGCTAGGTCTTTCCCTTTAGGTTTTACCCCAACAATGTTTTCATTAGTTTCGCTCACTCTCGAAATCAAGCATTTTACAGCAGGTTGGAGCAGCCTGTATCTCAGCACAGGAATAAGGTAGGGAAGAATTCTAAGGATCGTTTTGACTGCCTCCAGAAGTTAGATCAGATGGCAAATTGGATTTGGTGCTAGGTCTTTCCCTTTAGGTTTTACCCCAACAATGTTTTCATTAGTTTCGCTCACTCTCGAAATCAAGCATTTTACAGCAGGTTGGAGCAGACCTGTATCTCAGCACAGGAATAAGGTAGGGAAGAATTCTAAGGCTCATTTTGACTGCCTCCAGAAGTTAGATCAGATGGCAAATTGGATTTGGTGCTAGGTCTTTCCCTTTAGGTTTTACCCCAACAATGTTTTCATTAGTTTCGCTCACTCTCGAAATCAAGCATTTTACAGCAGGTTGGAGCAGCCTGTATCTCAGCACAGGAATAAGGTAGGGAAGAATTCTAGGGATCATTTTGACTGCCTCCAGAAGTTAGATCAGATGGCAAATTGGATTTGGTGCTAGGTCTTTCCCTTTAGGTTTTACCCCAACAATGTTTTCATTAGTTTCGCTCACTCTCGAAATCAAGCATTTTACAGCAGGTTGGAGCAGCCTGTATCTCAGCACAGGAATAAGGTAGGGAAGAATTCTAAGGATCATTTTGACTGCCTCCAGAAGTTAGATCAGATGGCAAATTGGATTTGGTGCTAGGTCTTTCCCTTTAGGTTTTACCCCAACAATGTTTTCATTAGTTTCGCTCACTCTCGAAATCAAGCATTTTACAGCAGGTTGGAGCAGCCTGTATCTCAGCACAGGAATAAGGTAGGGAAGAATTCTAAGGATCATTTTGACTGCCTCCAGAAGTTAGATCAGATGGCAAATTGGATTTGGTGCTAGGTCTTTCCCTTTAGGTTTTACCCCAACAATGTTTTCATTAGTTTCGCTCACTCTCGAAATCAAGCATTTTACAGCAGGTTGGAGCAGCCTGTATCTCAGCACAGGAATAAGGTAGGGAAGAATTCTAAGGATCATTTTGACTGCCTCCAGAAGTTAGATCAGATGGCAAATTGGATTTGGTGCTAGGTCTTTCCCTTTAGGTTTTACCCCAACAATGTTTTCATTAGTTTCGCTCACTCTCGAAATCAAGCATTTTACAGCAGGTTGGAGCAGCCTGTATCTCAGCACAGGAATAAGGTAGGGAAGAATTCTAAGGATCATTTTGACTGCCTCCAGAAGTTAGATCAGATGGCAAATTGGATTTGGTGCTAGGTCTTTCCCTTTAGGTTTTACCCCAACAATGTTTTCATTAGTTTCGCTCACTCTCGAAATCAAGCATTTTACAGCAGGTTGGAGCAGCCTGTATCTCAGCACAGGAATAAGGTAGGGAAGAATTCAAATACTCATTTTGACTGCCTCCAGAAGTTAGATCAGATGGCAAATTGGATTTGGTGCTAGGTCTTTCCCTTTAGGTTTTACCCCAACAATGTTTTCATTAGTTTCGCTCACTCTCGAAATCAAGCATTTTACAGCAGGTTGGAGCAGTCTGTATCTCAGCACAGGAATAAGGTAGGGAAGAATTCTAAGGATCATTTTGACTGCCTCCAGAAGTTAGATCAGATGGCCAATGGAATTTGGTGCTAGGTCTTTCCCTTTAGGTTTTACCCCAACAATGTTTTCATTAGTTTCGCTCACTCTCGAAATCAAGCATTTTACAGCAGGTTGGAGCAGCCTGTATCTCAGCACAGGAATAAGGTAGGGAAGAATTCAAATACTCATTTTGACTGCCTCCAGAAGTTAGATCAGATGGCCAATGGAATTTGGTGCTAGGTCTTTCCTTTAGGTTTTACCCCAACAATGTTTTCATTAGTTTCGCTCACTCTCGAAATCAAGCATTTTACAGCAGGTTGGAGCAGCCTGTATCTCAGCACAGGAATAAGGTAGGGAAGAATTCTAAGGATCGTTTTGACTGCCTCCAGAAGTTAGATCAGATGGCAAATTGGATTTGGTGCTAGGTCTTTCCCTTTAGGTTTTACCCCAACAATGTTTTCATTAGTTTCGCTCACTCTCGAAATCAAGCATTTTATAGCAGGTTGGAGCAGCCTGTATCTCAGCACAGGAATAAGGTAGGGAAGAATTCTAAGGATCATTTTGACTGCCTCCAGAAGTTAGATCAGATGGCAAATTGGATTTGGTGCTAGGTCTTTCCCTTTAGGTTTTACCCCAACAATGTTTTCATTAGTTTCGCTCACTCTCGAAATCAAGCATTTTACAGCAGGTTGGAGCAGCCTGTATCTCAGCACAGGAATAAGGTAGGGAAGAATTCTAAGGATCATTTTGACTGCCTCCAGAAGTTAGATCAGATGGCAAATTGGATTTGGTGCTAGGTCTTTCCCTTTAGGTTTTACCCCAACAATGTTTTCATTAGTTTCGCTCACTCTCGAAATCAAGCATTTTACAGCAGGTTGGAGCAGCCTGTATCTCAGCACAGGAATAAGGTAGGGAAGAATTCAAATACTCATTTTGACTGCCTCCAGAAGTTAGATCAGATGGCAAATTGGATTTGGTGCTAGGTCTTTCCCTTTAGGTTTTACCCCAACAATGTTTTCATTAGTTTCGCTCACTCTCGAAATCAAGCATTTTACAGCAGGTTGGAGCAGTCTGTATCTCAGCACAGGAATAAGGTAGGGAAGAATTCTAAGGATCATTTTGACTGCCTCCAGAAGTTAGATCAGATGGCCAATGGAATTTGGTGCTAGGTCTTTCCCTTTAGGTTTTACCCCAACAATGTTTTCATTAGTTTCGCTCACTCTCGAAATCAAGCATTTTACAGCAGGTTGGAGCAGCCTGTATCTCAGCACAGGAATAAGGTAGGGAAGAATTCAAATACTCATTTTGACTGCCTCCAGAAGTTAGATCAGATGGCCAATGGAATTTGGTGCTAGGTCTTTCCCTTTAGGTTTTACCCCAACAATGTTTTCATTAGTTTCGCTCACTCTCGAAATCAAGCATTTTACAGCAGGTTGGAGCAGCCTGTATCTCAGCACAGGAATAAGGTAGGGAAGAATTCAAATACTCATTTTGACTGCCTCCAGAAGTTAGATCAGATGGCAAATTGGATTTGGTGCTAGGTCTTTCCCTTTAGGTTTTACCCCAACAATGTTTTCATTAGTTTCGCTCACTCTCGAAATCAAGCATTTTACAGCAGGTTGGAGCAGCCTGTATCTCAGCACAGGAATAAGGTAGGGAAGAATTCTAAGGATCATTTTGACTGCCTCCAGAAGTTAGATCAGATGGCAAATTGGATTTGGTGCTAGGTCTTTCCCTTTAGGTTTTACCCCAACAATGTTTTCATTAGTTTCGCTCACTCTCGAAATCAAGCATTTTACAGCAGGTTGGAGCAGCCTGCATCTCAGCACAGGAATAAGGTAGGGAAGAATTCAAATACTCATTTTGACTGCCTCCAGAAGTTAGATCAGATGGCAAATTGGATTTGGTGCTAGGTCTTTCCCTTTAGGTTTTACCCCAACAATGTTTTCATTAGTTTCGCTCACTCTCGAAATCAAGCATTTTACAGCAG
>NW_027144398.1:0-37970 GCF_026170545.1 Melanerpes formicivorus | reverse complement strand
TCGAAATCAAGCATTTTACAGCAGGTTGGAGCAGCCTGTATCTCAGCACAGGAATAAGGTAGGGAAGAATTCTAAGGATCATTTTGACTGCCTCCAGAAGTTAGATCAGATGGCAAATTGGATTTGGTGCTAGGTCTTTCCCTTTAGGTTTTACCCCAACAATGTTTTCATTAGTTTCGCTCACTCTCGAAATCAAGCATTTTACAGCAGGTTGGAGCAGCCTGTATCTCAGCACAGGAATAAGGTAGGGAAGAATTCAAATACTCATTTTGACTGCCTCCAGAAGTTAGATCAGATGGCAAATTGGATTTGGTGCTAGGTCTTTCCCTTTAGGTTTTACCCCAACAATGTTTTCATTAGTTTCGCTCACTCTCGAAATCAAGCATTTTACAGCAGGTTGGAGCAGCCTGTATCTCAGCACAGGAATAAGGTAGGGAAGAATTCTAAGGATCATTTTGACTGCCTCCAGAAGTTAGATCAGATGGCAAATTGGATTTGGTGCTAGGTCCTTTCCCTTTAGGTTTTACCCCAACAATGTTTTCATTAGTTTCGCTCACTCTCGAAATCAAGCATTTTACAGCAGGTTGGAGCAGCCTGTATCTCAGCACAGGAATAAGGTAGGGAAGAATTCTAAGGATCATTTTGACTGCCTCCAGAAGTTAGATCAGATGGCAAATTGGATTTGGTGCTAGGTCTTTCCCTTTAGGTTTTACCCCCAACAATGTTTTCATTAGTTTCGCTCACTCTCGAAATCAAGCATTTTACAGCAGGTTGGAGCAGCCTGTATCTCAGCACAGGAATAAGGTAGGGAAGAATTCTAAGGATCATTTTGACTGCCTCCAGAAGTTAGATCAGATGGCAAATTGGATTTGGTGCTAGGTCTTTCCCTTTAGGTTTTACCCCAACAATGTTTTCATTAGTTTCGCTCACTCTCGAAATCAAGCATTTTACAGCAGGTTGGAGCAGCCTGTATCTCAGCACAGGAATAAGGTAGGGAAGAATTCTAAGGATCATTTTGACTGCCTCCAGAAGTTAGATCAGATGGCAAATGGAATTTGGTGCTAGGTCTTTCCCTTTAGGTTTTACCCCAACAATGTTTTCATTAGTTTCGCTCACTCTCGAAATCAAGCATTTTACAGCAGGTTGGAGCAGCCTGTATCTCAGCACAGGAATAAGGTAGGGAAGAATTCAAATACTCATTTTGACTGCCTCCAGAAGTTAGATCAGATGGCAAATTGGATTTGGTGCTAGGTCTTTCCCTTTAGGTTTTACCCCCAACAATGTTTTCATTAGTTTCGCTCACTCTCGAAATCAAGCATTTTACAGCAGGTTGGAGCAGCCTGTATCTCAGCACAGGAATAAGGTAGGGAAGAATTCTAAGGATCATTTTGACTGCCTCCAGAAGTTAGATCAGATGGCAAATTGGATTTGGTGCTAGGTCTTTCCCTTTAGGTTTTACCCCCAACAATGTTTTCATTAGTTTCGCTCACTCTCGAAATCAAGCATTTTACAGCAGGTTGGAGCAGCCTGTATCTCAGCACAGGAATAAGGTAGGGAAGAATTCTAAGGATCATTTTGACTGCCTCCAGAAGTTAGATCAGATGGCAAATTGGATTTGGTGCTAGGTCTTTCCCTTTAGGTTTTACCCCAACAATGTTTTCATTAGTTTCGCTCACTCTCGAAATCAAGCATTTTACAGCAGGTTGGAGCAGCCTGTATCTCAGCACAGGAATAAGGTAGGGAAGAATTCTAAGGATCATTTTGACTGCCTCCAGAAGTTAGATCAGATGGCAAATTGGATTTGGTGCTAGGTCTTTCCCTTTAGGTTTTACCCCAACAATGTTTTCATTAGTTTCGCTCACTCTCGAAATCAAGCATTTTACAGCAGGTTGGAGCAGCCTGTATCTCAGCACAGGAATAAGGTAGGGAAGAATTCTAAGGATCATTTTGACTGCCTCCAGAAGTTAGATCAGATGGCAAATTGGATTTGGTGCTAGGTCTTTCCCTTTAGGTTTTACCCCAACAATGTTTTCATTAGTTTCGCTCACTCTCGAAATCAAGCATTTTACAGCAGGTTGGAGCAGCCTGTATCTCAGCACAGGAATAAGGTAGGGAAGAATTCTAAGGATCATTTTGACTGCCTCCAGAAGTTAGATCAGATGGCAAATTGGATTTGGTGCTAGGTCTTTCCCTTTAGGTTTTACCCCAACAATGTTTTCATTAGTTTCGCTCACTCTCGAAATCAAGCATTTTACAGCAGGTTGGAGCAGCCTGTATCTCAGCACAGGAATAAGGTAGGGAAGAATTCTAAGGATCATTTTGACTGCCTCCAGAAGTTAGATCAGATGGCAAATTGGATTTGGTGCTAGGTCTTTCCCTTTAGGTTTTACCCCCAACAATGTTTTCATTAGTTTCGCTCACTCTCGAAATCAAGCATTTTACAGCAGGTTGGAGCAGCCTGTATCTCAGCACAGGAATAAGGTAGGGAAGAATTCTAAGGATCATTTTGACTGCCCTCCAGAAGTTAGATCAGATGGCCAATGGAATTTGGTGCTAGGTCTTTCCCTTTAGGTTTTACCCCAACAATGTTTTCATTAGTTTCGCTCACTCTCGAAATCGAGCATTTTACAGCAGGTTGGAGCAGCCTGTATCTCAGCACAGGAATAAGGTAGGGAAGAATTCTAAGGATCATTTTGACTGCCTCCAGAAGTTAGATCAGATGGCAAATTGGATTTGGTGCTAGGTCTTTTCCCTTTAGGTTTTACCCCAACAATGTTTTCATTAGTTTCGCTCACTTCTCGAAATCAAGCATTTTACAGCAGGTTGGAGCAGCCTGTATCTCAGCACAGGAATAAGGTAGGGAAGAATTCAAATACTCATTTTGACTGCCTCCAGAAGTTAGATCAGATGGCAAATTGGATTTGGTGCTAGGTCTTTCCCTTTAGGTTTTACCCCAACAATGTTTTCATTAGTTTCGCTCACTCTCGAAATCAAGCATTTTACAGCAGGTTGGAGCAGCCTGTATCTCAGCACAGGAATAAGGTAGGGAAGAATTCTAAGGATCATTTTGACTGCCTCCAGAAGTTAGATCAGATGGCAAATTGGATTTGGTGCTAGGTCTTTCCCTTTAGGTTTTACCCCAACAATGTTTTCATTAGTTTCGCTCACTCTCGAAATCAAGCATTTTACAGCAGGTTGGAGCAGCCTGTATCTCAGCACAGGAATAAGGTAGGGAAGAATTCAAATACTCATTTTGACTGCCTCCAGAAGTTAGATCAGATGGCAAATTGGATTTGGTGCTAGGTCTTTTCCCTTTAGGTTTTACCCCAACAATGTTTTCATTAGTTTCGCTCACTCTCGAAATCAAGCATTTTACAGCAGGTTGGAGCAGCCTGTATCTCAGCACAGGAATAAGGTAGGGAAGAATTCTAAGGATCATTTTGACTGCCTCCAGAAGTTAGATCAGATGGCAAATTGGATTTGGTGCTAGGTCTTTCCCTTTAGGTTTTACCCCAACAATGTTTTCATTAGTTTTGCTCACTCTCGAAATCAAGCATTTTACAGCAGGTTGGAGCAGCCTGTATCTCAGCACAGGAATAAGGTAGGGAAGAATTCTAAGGATCATTTTGACTGCCTCCAGAAGTTAGATCAGATGGCAAATTGGATTTGGTGCTAGGTCTTTCCCTTTAGGTTTTACCCCAACAATGTTTTCATTAGTTTCGCTCACTCTCGAAATCAAGCATTTTACAGCAGGTTGGAGCAGCCTGTATCTCAGCACAGGAATAAGGTAGGGAAGAATTCAAATACTCATTTTGACTGCCTCCAGAAGTTAGATCAGATGGCAAATTGGATTTGGTGCTAGGTCTTTCCCTTTAGGTTTTACCCCAACAATGTTTTCATTAGTTTCGCTCACTCTCGAAATCAAGCATTTTACAGCAGGTTGGAGCAGCCTGTATCTCAGCACAGGAATAAGGTAGGGAAGAATTCTAAGGATCATTTTGACTGCCTCCAGAAGTTAGATCAGATGGCAAATTGGATTTGGTGCTAGGTCTTTCCCTTTAGGTTTTACCCCCAACGATGTTTTCATTAGTTTCGCTCCCTCTCGAAATCAAGCATTTTACAGCAGGTTGGGAGCAGCCTGTATCTCAGCACAGGAATAAGGTAGGGAAGAATTCTAAGGATCATTTTGACTGCCTCCAGAAGTTAGATCAGATGGCAAATTGGATTTGGTGCTAGGTCTTTCCCTTTAGGTTTTACCCCAACAATGTTTTCATTAGTTTCGCTCACTCTCGAAATCAAGCATTTTACAGCAGGTTGGAGCAGCCTGTATCTCAGCACAGGAATAAGGTAGGGAAGAATTCTAAGGATCATTTTGACTGCCTCCAGAAGTTAGATCAGATGGCAAATTGGATTTGGTGCTAGGTCTTTCCCTTTAGGTTTTACCCCAACAATGTTTTCATTAGTTTCGCTCACTCTCGAAATCAAGCATTTTACAGCAGGTTGGAGCAGCCTGTATCTCAGCACAGGAATAAGGTAGGGAAGAATTCTAAGGATCATTTTGACTGCCTCCAGAAGTTAGATCAGATGGCAAATTGGATTTGGTGCTAGGTCTTTCCCTTTAGGTTTTACCCCAACAATGTTTTCATTAGTTTCGCTCACTCTCGAAATCAAGCATTTTACAGCAGGTTGGAGCAGCCTGTATCTCAGCACAGGAATAAGGTAGGGAAGAATTCTAAGGATCATTTTGACTGCCTCCAGAAGTTAGATCAGATGGCAAATTGGATTTGGTGCTAGGGTCTTTCCCTTTAGGTTTTACCCCAACAATGTTTTCATTAGTTTCGCTCACTCTCGAAATCAAGCATTTTACAGCAGGTTGGAGCAGCCTGTATCTCAGCACAGGAATAAGGTAGGGAAGAATTCTAAGGATCATTTTGACTGCCTCCAGAAGTTAGATCAGATGGCAAATTGGATTTGGTGCTAGGTCTTTCCCTTTAGGTTTTACCCCAACAATGTTTTCATTAGTTTCGCTCACTCTCGAAATCAAGCATTTTACAGCAGGTTGGAGCAGCCTGTATCTCAGCACAGGAATAAGGTAGGGAAGAATTCTAAGGATCATTTTGACTGCCTCCAGAAGTTAGATCAGATGGCAAATTGGATTTGGTGCTAGGTCTTTCCCTTTAGGTTTTACCCCAACAATGTTTTCATTAGTTTCGCTCACTCTCGAAATCAAGCATTTTACAGCAGGTTGGAGCAGCCTGTATCTCAGCACAGGAATAAGGTAGGGAAGAATTCAAATACTCATTTTGACTGCCTCCAGAAGTTAGATCAGATGGCAAATTGGATTTGGTGCTAGGTCTTTCCCTTTAGGTTTTACCCCAACAATGTTTTCATTAGTTTCGCTCACTTCTCGAAATCAAGCATTTTACAGCAGGTTGGAGCAGCCTGTATCTCAGCACAGGAATAAGGTAGGGAAGAATTCTAAGGATCATTTTGACTGCCTCCAGAAGTTAGATCAGATGGCAAATTGGATTTGGTGCTAGGTCTTTCCCTTTAGGTTTTACCCCAACAATGTTTTCATTAGTTTCGCTCACTCTCGAAATCAAGCATTTTACAGCAGGTTGGAGCAGCCTGTATCTCAGCACAGGAATAAGGTAGGGAAGAATTCTAAGGATCATTTTGACTGCCTCCAGAAGTTAGATCAGATGGCAAATTGGATTTGGTGCTAGGTCTTTCCCTTTAGGTTTTACCCCAACAATGTTTTCATTAGTTTCGCTCACTCTCGAAATCAAGCATTTTACAGCAGGTTGGAGCAGCCTGTATCTCAGCACAGGAATAAGGTAGGGAAGAATTCTAAGGATCATTTTGACTGCCTCCAGAAGTTAGATCAGATGGCAAATTGGATTTGGTGCTAGGTGTTTCCCTTTAGGTTTTACCCCAACAATGTTTTCATTAGTTTCGCTCACTCTCGAAATCAAGCATTTTACAGCAGGTTGGAGCAGCCTGTATCTCAGCACAGGAATAAGGTAGGGAAGAATTCTAAGGATCATTTTGACTGCCTCCAGAAGTTAGATCAGATGGCCAATGGAATTTGGTGCTAGGTCTTTCCCTTTAGGTTTTACCCCAACAATGTTTTCATTAGTTTCGCTCACTCTCGAAATCAAGCATTTTACAGCAGGTTGGAGCAGCCTGTATCTCAGCACAGGAATAAGGTAGGGAAGAATTCTAAGGATCATTTTGACTGCCTCCAGAAGTTAGATCAGATGGCAAATTGGATTTGGTGCTAGGTCTTTCCCTTTAGGTTTTACCCCAACAATGTTTTCATTAGTTTCGCTCACTCTCGAAATCAAGCATTTTACAGCAGGTTGGAGCAGCCTGTATCTCAGCACAGGAATAAGGTAGGGAAGAATTCAAATACTCATTTTGACTGCCTCCAGAAGTTAGATCAGATGGCAAATTGGATTTGGTGCTAGGTCTTTCCCTTTAGGTTTTACCCCAACAATGTTTTCATTAGTTTCGCTCACTCTCGAAATCAAGCATTTTACAGCAGGTTGGAGCAGCCTGTATCTCAGCACAGGAATAAGGTAGGGAAGAATTCTAAGGATCATTTTGACTGCCTCCAGAAGTTAGATCAGATGGCAAATTGGATTTGGTGCTAGGTCTTTCCCTTTAGGTTTTACCCCAACAATGTTTTCATTAGTTTCGCTCACTCTCGAAATCAAGCATTTTACAGCAGGTTGGAGCAGCCTGTATCTCAGCACAGGAATAAGGTAGGGAAGAATTCTAAGGATCATTTTGACTGCCTCCAGAAGTTAGATCAGATGGCAAATTGGATTTGGTGCTAGGTCTTTCCCTTTAGGTTTTACCCCAACAATGTTTTCATTAGTTTCGCTCACTCTCGAAATCAAGCATTTTACAGCAGGTTGGAGCAGCCTGTATCTCAGCACAGGAATAAGGTAGGGAAGAATTCTAAGGATCATTTTGACTGCCTCCAGAAGTTAGATCAGATGGCAAATTGGATTTGGTGCTAGGTCTTTCCCTTTAGGTTTTACCCCAACGATGTTTTCATTAGTTTCGCTCCCTCTCGAAATCAAGCATTTTACAGCAGGTTGGAGCAGCCTGTATCTCAGCACAGGAATAAGGTAGGGAAGAATTCTAAGGATCATTTTGACTGCCTCCAGAAGTTAGATCAGATGGCAAATTGGATTTGGTGCTAGGTCTTTCCCTTTAGGTTTTACCCCAACAATGTTTTCATTAGTTTCGCTCACTCTCGAAATCAAGCATTTTACAGCAGGTTGGAGCAGCCTGTATCTCAGCACAGGAATAAGGTAGGGAAGAATTCTAAGGATCATTTTGACTGCCTCCAGAAGTTAGATCAGATGGCAAATTGGATTTGGTGCTAGGTCTTTCCCTTTAGGTTTTACCCCAACAATGTTTTCATTAGTTTCGCTCACTCTCGAAATCAAGCATTTTACAGCAGGTTGGAGCAGCCTGTATCTCAGCACAGGAATAAGGTAGGGAAGAATTCTAAGGATCATTTTGACTGCCTCCAGAAGTTAGATCAGATGGCAAATTGGATTTGGTGCTAGGTCTTTCCCTTTAGGTTTTACCCCAACAATGTTTTCATTAGTTTCGCTCACTCTCGAAATCAAGCATTTTACAGCAGGTTGGAGCAGCCTGTATCTCAGCACAGGAATAAGGTAGGGAAGAATTCTAAGGATCATTTTGACTGCCTCCAGAAGTTAGATCAGATGGCAAATTGGATTTGGTGCTAGGTCTTTCCCTTTAGGTTTTACCCCAACAATGTTTTCATTAGTTTCGCTCACTCTCGAAATCAAGCATTTTACAGCAGGTTGGAGCAGCCTGTATCTCAGCACAGGAATAAGGTAGGGAAGAATTCTAAGGATCATTTTGACTGCCTCCAGAAGTTAGATCAGATGGCAAATTGGATTTGGTGCTAGGTCTTTCCCTTTAGGTTTTACCCCAACGATGTTTTCATTAGTTTCGCTCACTCTCGAAATCAAGCATTTTACAGCAGGTTGGAGCAGCCTGTATCTCAGCACAGGAATAAGGTAGGGAAGAATTCTAAGGATCATTTTGACTGCCTCCAGAAGTTAGATCAGATGGCAAATTGGATTTGGTGCTAGGTCTTTCCCTTTAGGTTTTACCCCAACAATGTTTTCATTAGTTTCGCTCACTCTCGAAATCAAGCATTTTACAGCAGGTTGGAGCAGCCTGTATCTCAGCACAGGAATAAGGTAGGGAAGAATTCTAAGGATCATTTTGACTGCCTCCAGAAGTTAGATCAGATGGCAAATTGGATTTGGTGCTAGGTCTTTCCCTTTAGGTTTTACCCCAACGATGTTTTCATTAGTTTCGCTCACTCTCGAAATCAAGCATTTTACAGCAGGTTGGAGCAGCCTGTATCTCAGCACAGGAATAAGGTAGGGAAGAATTCTAAGGATCATTTTGACTGCCTCCAGAAGTTAGATCAGATGGCAAATTGGATTTGGTGCTAGGTCTTTCCCTTTAGGTTTTACCCCAACAATGTTTTCATTAGTTTCGCTCACTCTCGAAATCAAGCATTTTACAGCAGGTTGGAGCAGCCTGTATCTCAGCACAGGAATAAGGTAGGGAAGAATTCAAATACTCATTTTGACTGCCTCCAGAAGTTAGATCAGATGGCAAATTGGATTTGGTGCTAGGTCTTTCCCTTTAGGTTTTACCCCAACAATGTTTTCATTAGTTTCGCTCACTCTCGAAATCAAGCATTTTACAGCAGGTTGGAGCAGCCTGTATCTCAGCACAGGAATAAGGTAGGGAAGAATTCAAATACTCATTTTGACTGCCTCCAGAAGTTAGATCAGATGGCAAATTGGATTTGGTGCTAGGTCTTTCCCTTTAGGTTTTACCCCAACAATGTTTTCATTAGTTTCGCTCACTCTCGAAATCAAGCATTTTACAGCAGGTTGGAGCAGCCTGTATCTCAGCACAGGAATAAGGTAGGGAAGAATTCTAAGGATCATTTTGACTGCCTCCAGAAGTTAGATCAGATGGCAAATTGGATTTGGTGCTAGGTCTTTCCCTTTAGGTTTTACCCCAACAATGTTTTCATTAGTTTCGCTCACTCTCGAAATCAAGCATTTTACAGCAGGTTGGAGCAGCCTGTATCTCAGCACAGGAATAAGGTAGGGAAGAATTCTAAGGATCATTTTGACTGCCTCCAGAAGTTAGATCAGATGGCAAATTGGATTTGGTGCTAGGTCTTTCCCTTTAGGTTTTACCCCAACAATGTTTTCATTAGTTTCGCTCACTCTCGAAATCAAGCATTTTACAGCAGGTTGGAGCAGCCTGTATCTCAGCACAGGAATAAGGTAGGGAAGAATTCTAAGGATCATTTTGACTGCCTCCAGAAGTTAGATCAGATGGCAAATTGGATTTGGTGCTAGGTCTTTCCCTTTAGGTTTTACCCCAACAATGTTTTCATTAGTTTCGCTCACTCTCGAAATCAAGCATTTTACAGCAGGTTGGAGCAGCCTGTATCTCAGCACAGGAATAAGGTAGGGAAGAATTCTAAGGATCATTTTGACTGCCTCCAGAAGTTAGATCAGATGGCAAATTGGATTTGGTGCTAGGTCTTTCCCTTTAGGTTTTACCCCAACAATGTTTTCATTAGTTTCGCTCACTCTCGAAATCAAGCATTTTACAGCAGGTTGGAGCAGCCTGTATCTCAGCACAGGAATAAGGTAGGGAAGAATTCTAAGGATCATTTTGACTGCCTCCAGAAGTTAGATCAGATGGCAAATTGGATTTGGTGCTAGGTCTTTCCCTTTAGGTTTTACCCCAACAATGTTTTCATTAGTTTCGCTCACTCTCGAAATCAAGCATTTTACAGCAGGTTGGAGCAGCCTGTATCTCAGCACAGGAATAAGGTAGGGAAGAATTCTAAGGATCATTTTGACTGCCTCCAGAAGTTAGATCAGATGGCAAATTGGATTTGGTGCTAGGTCTTTCCCTTTAGGTTTTACCCCAACAATGTTTTCATTAGTTTCGCTCACTCTCGAAATCAAGCATTTTACAGCAGGTTGGAGCAGCCTGTATCTCAGCACAGGAATAAGGTAGGGAAGAATTCTAAGGATCATTTTGACTGCCTCCAGAAGTTAGATCAGATGGCAAATTGGATTTGGTGCTAGGTCTTTCCCTTTAGGTTTTACCCCAACAATGTTTTCATTAGTTTCGCTCACTCTCGAAATCAAGCATTTTACAGCAGGTTGGAGCAGCCTGTATCTCAGCACAGGAATAAGGTAGGGAAGAATTCTAAGGATCATTTTGACTGCCTCCAGAAGTTAGATCAGATGGCAAATTGGATTTGGTGCTAGGTCTTTCCCTTTAGGTTTTACCCCAACGATGTTTTCATTAGTTTCGCTCACTCTCGAAATCAAGCATTTTACAGCAGGTTGGAGCAGCCTGTATCTCAGCACAGGAATAAGGTAGGGAAGAATTCTAAGGATCATTTTGACTGCCTCCAGAAGTTAGATCAGATGGCAAATTGGATTTGGTGCTAGGTCTTTCCCTTTAGGTTTTACCCCAACAATGTTTTCGTTAGTTTCGCTCACTCTCGAAATCAAGCATTTTACAGCAGGTTGGAGCAGCCTGTATCTCAGCACAGGAATAAGGTAGGGAAGAATTCTAAGGATCATTTTGACTGCCTCCAGAAGTTAGATCAGATGGCAAATTGGATTTGGTGCTAGGTCTTTCCCTTTAGGTTTTACCCCAACGATGTTTTCATTAGTTTCGCTCACTCTCGAAATCAAGCATTTTACAGCAGGTTGGAGCAGCCTGTATCTCAGCACAGGAATAAGGTAGGGAAGAATTCAAATACTCATTTTGACTGCCTCCAGAAGTTAGATCAGATGGCAAATTGGATTTGGTGCTAGGTCTTTCCCTTTAGGTTTTACCCCAACAATGTTTTCATTAGTTTCGCTCACTCTCGAAATCAAGCATTTTACAGCAGGTTGGAGCAGCCTGTATCTCAGCACAGGAATAAGGTAGGGAAGAATTCTAAGGATCATTTTGACTGCCTCCAGAAGTTAGATCAGATGGCAAATTGGATTTGGTGCTAGGTCTTTCCCTTTAGGTTTTACCCCAACAATGTTTTCATTAGTTTCGCTCACTCTCGAAATCAAGCATTTTACAGCAGGTTGGAGCAGCCTGTATCTCAGCACAGGAATAAGGTAGGGAAGAATTCTAAGGATCATTTTGACTGCCTCCAGAAGTTAGATCAGATGGCAAATTGGATTTGGTGCTAGGTCTTTCCCTTTAGGTTTTACCCCAACAATGTTTTCATTAGTTTCGCTCACTCTCGAAATCAAGCATTTTACAGCAGGTTGGAGCAGCCTGTATCTCAGCACAGGAATAAGGTAGGGAAGAATTCTAAGGATCATTTTGACTGCCTCCAGAAGTTAGATCAGATGGCAAATTGGATTTGGTGCTAGGTCTTTCCCTTTAGGTTTTACCCCAACAATGTTTTCATTAGTTTCGCTCACTCTCGAAATCAAGCATTTTACAGCAGGTTGGAGCAGCCTGTATCTCAGCACAGGAATAAGGTAGGGAAGAATTCTAAGGATCATTTTGACTGCCTCCAGAAGTTAGATCAGATGGCAAATTGGATTTGGTGCTAGGTCTTTCCCTTTAGGTTTTACCCCAACAATGTTTTCATTAGTTTCGCTCACTCTCGAAATCAAGCATTTTACAGCAGGTTGGAGCAGCCTGTATCTCAGCACAGGAATAAGGTAGGGAAGAATTCTAAGGATCATTTTGACTGCCTCCAGAAGTTAGATCAGATGGCAAATTGGATTTGGTGCTAGGTCTTTCCCTTTAGGTTTTACCCCAACAATGTTTTCATTAGTTTCGCTCACTCTCGAAATCAAGCATTTTACAGCAGGTTGGAGCAGCCTGTATCTCAGCACAGGAATAAGGTAGGGAAGAATTCTAAGGATCATTTTGACTGCCTCCAGAAGTTAGATCAGATGGCAAATTGGATTTGGTGCTAGGTCTTTCCCTTTAGGTTTTACCCCAACAATGTTTTCATTAGTTTCGCTCACTCTCGAAATCAAGCATTTTACAGCAGGTTGGAGCAGCCTGTATCTCAGCACAGGAATAAGGTAGGGAAGAATTCTAAGGATCATTTTGACTGCCTCCAGAAGTTAGATCAGATGGCAAATTGGATTTGGTGCTAGGTCTTTCCCTTTAGGTTTTACCCCAACAATGTTTTCATTAGTTTCGCTCACTCTCGAAATCAAGCATTTTACAGCAGGTTGGAGCAGCCTATATCTCAGCACAGGAATAAGGTAGGGAAGAATTCTAAGGATCATTTTGACTGCCTCCAGAAGTTAGATCAGATGGCAAATTGGATTTGGTGCTAGGTCTTTCCCTTTAGGTTTTACCCCAACGATGTTTTCATTAGTTTCGCTCACTCTCGAAATCAAGCATTTTACAGCAGGTTGGAGCAGCCTGTATCTCGGCACAGGAATAAGGTAGGGAAGAATTCTAAGGATCATTTTGACTGCCTCCAGAAGTTAGATCAGATGGCAAATTGGATTTGGTGCTAGGTCTTTCCCTTTAGGTTTTACCCCAACGATGTTTTCATTAGTTTCGCTCACTCTCGAAATCAAGCATTTTACAGCAGGTTGGAGCAGCCTGTATCTCAGCACAGGAATAAGGTAGGGAAGAATTCTAAGGATCATTTTGACTGCCTCCAGAAGTTAGATCAGATGGCAAATTGGATTTGGTGCTAGGTCTTTCCCTTTAGGTTTTACCCCAACAATGTTTTCATTAGTTTCGCTCACTCTCGAAATCAAGCATTTTACAGCAGGTTGGAGCAGCCTGTATCTCAGCACAGGAATAAGGTAGGGAAGAATTCTAAGGATCATTTTGACTGCCTCCAGAAGTTAGATCAGATGGCAAATTGGATTTGGTGCTAGGTCTTTCCTTTTAGGTTTTACCCCAACAATGTTTTCATTAGTTTCGCTCACTCTCGAAATCAAGCATTTTACAGCAGGTTGGAGCAGCCTGTATCTCAGCACAGGAATAAGGTAGGGAAGAATTCTAAGGATCATTTTGACTGCCTCCAGAAGTTAGATCAGATGGCAAATTGGATTTGGTGCTAGGTCTTTCCCTTTAGGTTTTACCCCAACAATGTTTTCATTAGTTTCGCTCACTCTCGAAATCAAGCATTTTACAGCAGGTTGGAGCAGCCTGTATCTCAGCACAGGAATAAGGTAGGGAAGAATTCTAAGGATCATTTTGACTGCCTCCAGAAGTTAGATCAGATGGCAAATTGGATTTGGTGCTAGGTCTTTCCCTTTAGGTTTTACCCCAACAATGTTTTCATTAGTTTCGCTCACTCTCGAAATCAAGCATTTTACAGCAGGTTGGAGCAGCCTGTATCTCAGCACAGGAATAAGGTAGGGAAGAATTCTAAGGATCATTTTGACTGCCTCCAGAAGTTAGATCAGATGGCAAATTGGATTTGGTGCTAGGTCTTTCCCTTTAGGTTTTACCCCAACAATGTTTTCATTAGTTTCGCTCACTCTCGAAATCAAGCATTTTACAGCAGGTTGGAGCAGCCTGTATCTCAGCACAGGAATAAGGTAGGGAAGAATTCTAAGGATCATTTTGACTGCCTCCAGAAGTTAGATCAGATGGCAAATTGGATTTGGTGCTAGGTCTTTCCCTTTAGGTTTTACCCCAACAATGTTTTCATTAGTTTCGCTCACTCTCGAAATCAAGCATTTTACAGCAGGTTGGAGCAGCCTGTATCTCAGCACAGGAATAAGGTAGGGAAGAATTCTAAGGATCATTTTGACTGCCTCCAGAAGTTAGATCAGATGGCAAATTGGATTTGGTGCTAGGTCTTTCCCTTTAGGTTTTACCCCAACAATGTTTTCATTAGTTTCGCTCACTCTCGAAATCAAGCATTTTACAGCAGGTTGGAGCAGCCTGTATCTCAGCACAGGAATAAGGTAGGGAAGAATTCTAAGGATCATTTTGACTGCCTCCAGAAGTTAGATCAGATGGCAAATTGGATTTGGTGCTAGGTCTTTCCCTTTAGGTTTTACCCCAACGATGTTTTCATTAGTTTCGCTCACTCTCGAAATCAAGCATTTTACAGCAGGTTGGAGCAGCCTGTATCTCAGCACAGGAATAAGGTAGGGAAGAATTCTAAGGATCATTTTGACTGCCTCCAGAAGTTAGATCAGATGGCAAATTGGATTTGGTGCTAGGTCTTTCCCTTTAGGTTTTACCCCAACAATGTTTTCATTAGTTTCGCTCACTCTCGAAATCAAGCATTTTACAGCAGGTTGGAGCAGCCTGTATCTCAGCACAGGAATAAGGTAGGGAAGAATTCAAATACTCATTTTGACTGCCTCCAGAAGTTAGATCAGATGGCAAATTGGATTTGGTGCTAGGTCTTTCCCTTTAGGTTTTACCCCAACAATGTTTTCATTAGTTTCGCTCACTCTCGAAATCAAGCATTTTACAGCAGGTTGGAGCAGCCTGTATCTCAGCACAGGAATAAGGTAGGGAAGAATTCAAATACTCATTTTGACTGCCTCCAGAAGTTAGATCAGATGGCAAATTGGATTTGGTGCTAGGTCTTTCCCTTTAGGTTTTACCCCAACAATGTTTTCATTAGTTTCGCTCACTCTCGAAATCAAGCATTTTACAGCAGGTTGGAGCAGCCTGTATCTCAGCACAGGAATAAGGTAGGGAAGAATTCTAAGGATCATTTTGACTGCCTCCAGAAGTTAGATCAGATGGCAAATTGGATTTGGTGCTAGGTCTTTCCCTTTAGGTTTTACCCCAACAATGTTTTCATTAGTTTCGCTCACTCTCGAAATCAAGCATTTTACAGCAGGTTGGAGCAGCCTGTATCTCAGCACAGGAATAAGGTAGGGAAGAATTCTAAGGATCATTTTGACTGCCTCCAGAAGTTAGATCAGATGGCAAATTGGATTTGGTGCTAGGTCTTTCCCTTTAGGTTTTACCCCAACAATGTTTTCATTAGTTTCGCTCACTCTCGAAATCAAGCATTTTACAGCAGGTTGGAGCAGCCTGTATCTCAGCACAGGAATAAGGTAGGGAAGAATTCAAATACTCATTTTGACTGCCTCCAGAAGTTAGATCAGATGGCAAATTGGATTTGGTGCTAGGTCTTTCCCTTTAGGTTTTACCCCAACAATGTTTTCATTAGTTTCGCTCACTCTCGAAATCAAGCATTTTACAGCAGGTTGGAGCAGCCTGTATCTCAGCACAGGAATAAGGTAGGGAAGAATTCTAAGGATCATTTTGACTGCCTCCAGAAGTTAGATCAGATGGCAAATTGGATTTGGTGCTAGGTCTTTCCCTTTAGGTTTTACCCCAACAATGTTTTCATTAGTTTCGCTCACTCTCGAAATCAAGCATTTTACAGCAGGTTGGAGCAGCCTGTATCTCAGCACAGGAATAAGGTAGGGAAGAATTCTAAGGATCATTTTGACTGCCTCCAGAAGTTAGATCAGATGGCAAATTGGATTTGGTGCTAGGTCTTTCCCTTTAGGTTTTACCCCAACAATGTTTTCATTAGTTTCGCTCACTCTCGAAATCAAGCATTTTACAGCAGGTTGGAGCAGCCTGTATCTCAGCACAGGAATAAGGTAGGGAAGAATTCTAAGGATCATTTTGACTGCCTCCAGAAGTTAGATCAGATGGCAAATTGGATTTGGTGCTAGGTCTTTCCCTTTAGGTTTTACCCCAACAATGTTTTCATTAGTTTCGCTCACTCTCGAAATCAAGCATTTTACAGCAGGTTGGAGCAGCCTGTATCTCAGCACAGGAATAAGGTAGGGAAGAATTCTAAGGATCATTTTGACTGCCTCCAGAAGTTAGATCAGATGGCAAATTGGATTTGGTGCTAGGTCTTTCCCTTTAGGTTTTACCCCAACAATGTTTTCATTAGTTTCGCTCACTCTCGAAATCAAGCATTTTACAGCAGGTTGGAGCAGCCTGTATCTCAGCACAGGAATAAGGTAGGGAAGAATTCTAAGGATCATTTTGACTGCCTCCAGAAGTTAGATCAGATGGCAAATTGGATTTGGTGCTAGGTCTTTCCCTTTAGGTTTTACCCCAACGATGTTTTCATTAGTTTCGCTCACTCTCGAAATCAAGCATTTTACAGCAGGTTGGAGCAGCCTGTATCTCAGCACAGGAATAAGGTAGGGAAGAATTCTAAGGATCATTTTGACTGCCTCCAGAAGTTAGATCAGATGGCAAATTGGATTTGGTGCTAGGTCTTTCCCTTTAGGTTTTACCCCAACAATGTTTTCGTTAGTTTCGCTCACTCTCGAAATCAAGCATTTTACAGCAGGTTGGAGCAGCCTGTATCTCAGCACAGGAATAAGGTAGGGAAGAATTCTAAGGATCATTTTGACTGCCTCCAGAAGTTAGATCAGATGGCAAATTGGATTTGGTGCTAGGTCTTTCCCTTTAGGTTTTACCCCAACGATGTTTTCATTAGTTTCGCTCACTCTCGAAATCAAGCATTTTACAGCAGGTTGGAGCAGCCTGTATCTCAGCACAGGAATAAGGTAGGGAAGAATTCAAATACTCATTTTGACTGCCTCCAGAAGTTAGATCAGATGGCAAATTGGATTTGGTGCTAGGTCTTTCCCTTTAGGTTTTACCCCAACAATGTTTTCATTAGTTTCGCTCACTCTCGAAATCAAGCATTTTACAGCAGGTTGGAGCAGCCTGTATCTCAGCACAGGAATAAGGTAGGGAAGAATTCTAAGGATCATTTTGACTGCCTCCAGAAGTTAGATCAGATGGCAAATTGGATTTGGTGCTAGGTCTTTCCCTTTAGGTTTTACCCCAACAATGTTTTCATTAGTTTCGCTCACTCTCGAAATCAAGCATTTTACAGCAGGTTGGAGCAGCCTGTATCTCAGCACAGGAATAAGGTAGGGAAGAATTCTAAGGATCATTTTGACTGCCTCCAGAAGTTAGATCAGATGGCAAATTGGATTTGGTGCTAGGTCTTTCCCTTTAGGTTTTACCCCAACAATGTTTTCATTAGTTTCGCTCACTCTCGAAATCAAGCATTTTACAGCAGGTTGGAGCAGCCTGTATCTCAGCACAGGAATAAGGTAGGGAAGAATTCTAAGGATCATTTTGACTGCCTCCAGAAGTTAGATCAGATGGCAAATTGGATTTGGTGCTAGGTCTTTCCCTTTAGGTTTTACCCCAACAATGTTTTCATTAGTTTCGCTCACTCTCGAAATCAAGCATTTTACAGCAGGTTGGAGCAGCCTGTATCTCAGCACAGGAATAAGGTAGGGAAGAATTCTAAGGATCATTTTGACTGCCTCCAGAAGTTAGATCAGATGGCAAATTGGATTTGGTGCTAGGTCTTTCCCTTTAGGTTTTACCCCAACAATGTTTTCATTAGTTTCGCTCACTCTCGAAATCAAGCATTTTACAGCAGGTTGGAGCAGCCTGTATCTCAGCACAGGAATAAGGTAGGGAAGAATTCTAAGGATCATTTTGACTGCCTCCAGAAGTTAGATCAGATGGCAAATTGGATTTGGTGCTAGGTCTTTCCCTTTAGGTTTTACCCCAACAATGTTTTCATTAGTTTCGCTCACTCTCGAAATCAAGCATTTTACAGCAGGTTGGAGCAGCCTGTATCTCAGCACAGGAATAAGGTAGGGAAGAATTCTAAGGATCATTTTGACTGCCTCCAGAAGTTAGATCAGATGGCAAATTGGATTTGGTGCTAGGTCTTTCCCTTTAGGTTTTACCCCAACAATGTTTTCATTAGTTTCGCTCACTCTCGAAATCAAGCATTTTACAGCAGGTTGGAGCAGCCTGTATCTCAGCACAGGAATAAGGTAGGGAAGAATTCTAAGGATCATTTTGACTGCCTCCAGAAGTTAGATCAGATGGCAAATTGGATTTGGTGCTAGGTCTTTCCCTTTAGGTTTTACCCCAACAATGTTTTCATTAGTTTCGCTCACTCTCGAAATCAAGCATTTTACAGCAGGTTGGAGCAGCCTATATCTCAGCACAGGAATAAGGTAGGGAAGAATTCTAAGGATCATTTTGACTGCCTCCAGAAGTTAGATCAGATGGCAAATTGGATTTGGTGCTAGGTCTTTCCCTTTAGGTTTTACCCCAACGATGTTTTCATTAGTTTCGCTCACTCTCGAAATCAAGCATTTTACAGCAGGTTGGAGCAGCCTGTATCTCGGCACAGGAATAAGGTAGGGAAGAATTCTAAGGATCATTTTGACTGCCTCCAGAAGTTAGATCAGATGGCAAATTGGATTTGGTGCTAGGTCTTTCCCTTTAGGTTTTACCCCAACAATGTTTTCATTAGTTTCGCTCACTCTCGAAATCAAGCATTTTACAGCAGGTTGGAGCAGCCTGTATCTCAGCACAGGAATAAGGTAGGGAAGAATTCTAAGGATCATTTTGACTGCCTCCAGAAGTTAGATCAGATGGCAAATTGGATTTGGTGCTAGGTCTTTCCCTTTAGGTTTTACCCCAACAATGTTTTCATTAGTTTCGCTCACTCTCGAAATCAAGCATTTTACAGCAGGTTGGAGCAGCCTGTATCTCAGCACAGGAATAAGGTAGGGAAGAATTCTAAGGATCATTTTGACTGCCTCCAGAAGTTAGATCAGATGGCAAATTGGATTTGGTGCTAGGTCTTTCCTTTTAGGTTTTACCCCAACAATGTTTTCATTAGTTTCGCTCACTCTCGAAATCAAGCATTTTACAGCAGGTTGGAGCAGCCTGTATCTCAGCACAGGAATAAGGTAGGGAAGAATTCTAAGGATCATTTTGACTGCCTCCAGAAGTTAGATCAGATGGCAAATTGGATTTGGTGCTAGGTCTTTCCCTTTAGGTTTTACCCCAACAATGTTTTCATTAGTTTCGCTCACTCTCGAAATCAAGCATTTTACAGCAGGTTGGAGCAGCCTGTATCTCAGCACAGGAATAAGGTAGGGAAGAATTCTAAGGATCATTTTGACTGCCTCCAGAAGTTAGATCAGATGGCAAATTGGATTTGGTGCTAGGTCTTTCCTTTTAGGTTTTACCCCAACGATGTTTTCATTAGTTTCGCTCACTCTCGAAATCAAGCATTTTACAGCAGGTTGGAGCAGCCTGTATCTCGGCACAGGAATAAGGTGGGGAAGAATTCTAAGGATCATTTTGACTGCCTCCAGAAGTTAGATCAGATGGCAAATTGGATTTGGTGCTAGGTCTTTCCCTTTAGGTTTTACCCCAACAATGTTTTCATTAGTTTTGCTCACTCTCGAAATCAAGCATTTTACAGCAGGTTGGAGCAGCCTGTATCTCAGCACAGGAATAAGGTAGGGAAGAATTCTAAGGATCATTTTGACTGCCTCCAGAAGTTAGATCAGATGGCAAATTGGATTTGGTGCTAGGTCTTTCCCTTTAGGTTTTACCCCAACAATGTTTTCATTAGTTTCGCTCACTCTCGAAATCAAGCATTTTACAGCAGGTTGGAGCAGCCTGTATCTCAGCACAGGAATAAGGTAGGGAAGAATTCTAAGGATCATTTTGACTGCCTCCAGAAGTTAGATCAGATGGCAAATTGGATTTGGTGCTAGGCCTTTCCCTTTAGGTTTTACCCCAACAATGTTTTCATTAGTTTCGCTCACTCTCGAAATCAAGCATTTTACAGCAGGTTGGAGCAGCCTGTATCTCAGCACAGGAATAAGGTAGGGAAGAATTCTAAGGATCATTTTGACTGCCTCCAGAAGTTAGATCAGATGGCAAATTGGATTTGGTGCTAGGTCTTTCCCTTTAGGTTTTACCCCAACAATGTTTTCATTAGTTTCGCTCACTCTCGAAATCAAGCATTTTACAGCAGGTTGGAGCAGCCTGTATCTCAGCACAGGAATAAGGTAGGGAAGAATTCTAAGGATCATTTTGACTGCCTCCAGAAGTTAGATCAGATGGCAAATTGGATTTGGTGCTAGGTCTTTCCCTTTAGGTTTTACCCCAACAATGTTTTCATTAGTTTCGCTCACTCTCGAAATCAAGCATTTTACAGCAGGTTGGAGCAGCCTGTATCTCAGCACAGGAATAAGGTAGGGAAGAATTCTAAGGATCATTTTGACTGCCTCCAGAAGTTAGATCAGATGGCAAATTGGATTTGGTGCTAGGTCTTTCCCTTTAGGTTTTACCCCAACAATGTTTTCATTAGTTTCGCTCACTCTCGAAATCAAGCATTTTACAGCAGGTTGGAGCAGCCTGTATCTCGGCACAGGAATAAGGTAGGGAAGAATTCTAAGGATCATTTTGACTGCCTCCAGAAGTTAGATCAGATGGCAAATTGGATTTGGTGCTAGGTCTTTCCCTTTAGGTTTTACCCCAACAATGTTTTCATTAGTTTCGCTCACTCTCGAAATCAAGCATTTTACAGCAGGTTGGAGCAGCCTGTATCTCAGCACAGGAATAAGGTAGGGAAGAATTCTAAGGATCATTTTGACTGCCTCCAGAAGTTAGATCAGATGGCAAATTGGATTTGGTGCTAGGTCTTTCCCTTTAGGTTTTACCCCAACAATGTTTT
Source organism: Melanerpes formicivorus (assembly GCF_026170545.1). Classification (NCBI taxonomy): domain Eukaryota; kingdom Metazoa; phylum Chordata; class Aves; order Piciformes; family Picidae; genus Melanerpes; species Melanerpes formicivorus. The sequence continues at coordinate 17,329 of NW_027144398.1, read as the reverse complement.
CATTAGTTTCGCTCACTCTCGAAATCAAGCATTTTACAGCAGGTTGGAGCAGCCTGTATCTCAGCACAGGAATAAGGTAGGGAAGAATTCTAAGGATCATTTTGACTGCCTCCAGAAGTTAGATCAGATGGCAAATTGGATTTGGTGCTAGGTCTTTCCCTTTAGGTTTTACCCCAACAATGTTTTCATTAGTTTCGCTCACTCTCGAAATCAAGCATTTTACAGCAGGTTGGAGCAGCCTGTATCTCAGCACAGGAATAAGGTAGGGAAGAATTCTAAGGATCATTTTGACTGCCTCCAGAAGTTAGATCAGATGGCAAATTGGATTTGGTGCTAGGTCTTTCCCTTTAGGTTTTACCCCAACAATGTTTTCATTAGTTTCGCTCACTCTCGAAATCAAGCATTTTACAGCAGGTTGGAGCAGCCTGTATCTCAGCACAGGAATAAGGTAGGGAAGAATTCTAAGGATCATTTTGACTGCCTCCAGAAGTTAGATCAGATGGCAAATTGGATTTGGTGCTAGGTCTTTCCCTTTAGGTTTTACCCCAACAATGTTTTCATTAGTTTCGCTCACTCTCGAAATCAAGCATTTTACAGCAGGTTGGAGCAGCCTGTATCTCAGCACAGGAATAAGGTAGGGAAGAATTCTAAGGATCATTTTGACTGCCTCCAGAAGTTAGATCAGATGGCAAATTGGATTTGGTGCTAGGTCTTTCCCTTTAGGTTTTACCCCAACAATGTTTTCATTAGTTTCGCTCACTCTCGAAATCAAGCATTTTACAGCAGGTTGGAGCAGCCTGTATCTCAGCACAGGAATAAGGTAGGGAAGAATTCTAAGGATCATTTTGACTGCCTCCAGAAGTTAGATCAGATGGCAAATTGGATTTGGTGCTAGGTCTTTCCCTTTAGGTTTTACCCCAACAATGTTTTCATTAGTTTCGCTCACTCTCGAAATCAAGCATTTTACAGCAGGTTGGAGCAGCCTGTATCTCAGCACAGGAATAAGGTAGGGAAGAATTCTAAGGATCATTTTGACTGCCTCCAGAAGTTAGATCAGATGGCCAATGGAATTTGGTGCTAGGTCTTTCCCTTTAGGTTTTACCCCAACAATGTTTTCATTAGTTTCGCTCACTCTCGAAATCAAGCATTTTACAGCAGGTTGGAGCAGCCTGTATCTCAGCACAGGAATAAGGTAGGGAAGAATTCTAAGGATCATTTTGACTGCCTCCAGAAGTTAGATCAGATGGCAAATTGGATTTGGTGCTAGGTCTTTCCCTTTAGGTTTTACCCCAACAATGTTTTCATTAGTTTCGCTCACTCTCGAAATCAAGCATTTTACAGCAGGTTGGAGCAGCCTGTATCTCAGCACAGGAATAAGGTAGGGAAGAATTCTAAGGATCATTTTGACTGCCTCCAGAAGTTAGATCAGATGGCAAATTGGATTTGGTGCTAGGTCTTTCCCTTTAGGTTTTACCCCAACAATGTTTTCATTAGTTTCGCTCACTCTCGAAATCAAGCATTTTACAGCAGGTTGGAGCAGCCTGTATCTCAGCACAGGAATAAGGTAGGGAAGAATTCTAAGGATCATTTTGACTGCCTCCAGAAGTTAGATCAGATGGCAAATTGGATTTGGTGCTAGGTCTTTCCCTTTAGGTTTTACCCCAACAATGTTTTCATTAGTTTCGCTCACTCTCGAAATCAAGCATTTTACAGCAGGTTGGAGCAGCCTGTATCTCAGCACAGGAATAAGGTAGGGAAGAATTCTAAGGATCATTTTGACTGCCTCCAGAAGTTAGATCAGATGGCAAATTGGATTTGGTGCTAGGTCTTTCCCTTTAGGTTTTACCCCAACAATGTTTTCATTAGTTTCGCTCACTCTCGAAATCAAGCATTTTACAGCAGGTTGGAGCAGCCTGTATCTCAGCACAGGAATAAGGTAGGGAAGAATTCTAAGGATCATTTTGACTGCCTCCAGAAGTTAGATCAGATGGCAAATTGGATTTGGTGCTAGGTCTTTCCCTTTAGGTTTTACCCCAACAATGTTTTCATTAGTTTCGCTCACTCTCGAAATCAAGCATTTTACAGCAGGTTGGAGCAGCCTGTATCTCAGCACAGGAATAAGGTAGGGAAGAATTCTAAGGATCATTTTGACTGCCTCCAGAAGTTAGATCAGATGGCAAATTGGATTTGGTGCTAGGTCTTTCCCTTTAGGTTTTACCCCAACAATGTTTTCATTAGTTTCGCTCACTCTCGAAATCAAGCATTTTACAGCAGGTTGGAGCAGCCTGTATCTCAGCACAGGAATAAGGTAGGGAAGAATTCTAAGGATCATTTTGACTGCCTCCAGAAGTTAGATCAGATGGCAAATTGGATTTGGTGCTAGGTCTTTCCCTTTAGGTTTTACCCCAACAATGTTTTCATTAGTTTCGCTCACTCTCGAAATCAAGCATTTTACAGCAGGTTGGAGCAGCCTGTATCTCAGCACAGGAATAAGGTAGGGAAGAATTCTAAGGATCATTTTGACTGCCTCCAGAAGTTAGATCAGATGGCAAATTGGATTTGGTGCTAGGTCTTTCCCTTTAGGTTTTACCCCAACAATGTTTTCATTAGTTTCGCTCACTCTCGAAATCAAGCATTTTACAGCAGGTTGGAGCAGCCTGTATCTCAGCACAGGAATAAGGTAGGGAAGAATTCTAAGGATCATTTTGACTGCCTCCAGAAGTTAGATCAGATGGCAAATTGGATTTGGTGCTAGGTCTTTCCCTTTAGGTTTTACCCCAACAATGTTTTCATTAGTTTCGCTCACTCTCGAAATCAAGCATTTTACAGCAGGTTGGAGCAGCCTATATCTCAGCACAGGAATAAGGTAGGGAAGAATTCTAAGGATCATTTTGACTGCCTCCAGAAGTTAGATCAGATGGCAAATTGGATTTGGTGCTAGGTCTTTCCCTTTAGGTTTTACCCCAACGATGTTTTCATTAGTTTCGCTCACTCTCGAAATCAAGCATTTTACAGCAGGTTGGAGCAGCCTGTATCTCGGCACAGGAATAAGGTAGGGAAGAATTCTAAGGATCATTTTGACTGCCTCCAGAAGTTAGATCAGATGGCAAATTGGATTTGGTGCTAGGTCTTTCCCTTTAGGTTTTACCCCAACAATGTTTTCATTAGTTTCGCTCACTCTCGAAATCAAGCATTTTACAGCAGGTTGGAGCAGCCTGTATCTCAGCACAGGAATAAGGTAGGGAAGAATTCTAAGGATCATTTTGACTGCCTCCAGAAGTTAGATCAGATGGCAAATTGGATTTGGTGCTAGGTCTTTCCCTTTAGGTTTTACCCCAACAATGTTTTCATTAGTTTCGCTCACTCTCGAAATCAAGCATTTTACAGCAGGTTGGAGCAGCCTGTATCTCAGCACAGGAATAAGGTAGGGAAGAATTCTAAGGATCATTTTGACTGCCTCCAGAAGTTAGATCAGATGGCAAATTGGATTTGGTGCTAGGTCTTTCCTTTTAGGTTTTACCCCAACAATGTTTTCATTAGTTTCGCTCACTCTCGAAATCAAGCATTTTACAGCAGGTTGGAGCAGCCTGTATCTCAGCACAGGAATAAGGTAGGGAAGAATTCTAAGGATCATTTTGACTGCCTCCAGAAGTTAGATCAGATGGCAAATTGGATTTGGTGCTAGGTCTTTCCCTTTAGGTTTTACCCCAACAATGTTTTCATTAGTTTCGCTCACTCTCGAAATCAAGCATTTTACAGCAGGTTGGAGCAGCCTGTATCTCAGCACAGGAATAAGGTAGGGAAGAATTCTAAGGATCATTTTGACTGCCTCCAGAAGTTAGATCAGATGGCAAATTGGATTTGGTGCTAGGTCTTTCCTTTTAGGTTTTACCCCAACGATGTTTTCATTAGTTTCGCTCACTCTCGAAATCAAGCATTTTACAGCAGGTTGGAGCAGCCTGTATCTCGGCACAGGAATAAGGTGGGGAAGAATTCTAAGGATCATTTTGACTGCCTCCAGAAGTTAGATCAGATGGCAAATTGGATTTGGTGCTAGGTCTTTCCCTTTAGGTTTTACCCCAACAATGTTTTCATTAGTTTCGCTCACTCTCGAAATCAAGCATTTTACAGCAGGTTGGAGCAGCCTGTATCTCAGCACAGGAATAAGGTAGGGAAGAATTCTAAGGATCATTTTGACTGCCTCCAGAAGTTAGATCAGATGGCAAATTGGATTTGGTGCTAGGTCTTTCCCTTTAGGTTTTACCCCAACAATGTTTTCATTAGTTTCGCTCACTCTCGAAATCAAGCATTTTACAGCAGGTTGGAGCAGCCTGTATCTCAGCACAGGAATAAGGTAGGGAAGAATTCTAAGGATCATTTTGACTGCCTCCAGAAGTTAGATCAGATGGCAAATTGGATTTGGTGCTAGGCCTTTCCCTTTAGGTTTTACCCCAACAATGTTTTCATTAGTTTCGCTCACTCTCGAAATCAAGCATTTTACAGCAGGTTGGAGCAGCCTGTATCTCGGCACAGGAATAAGGTAGGGAAGAATTCTAAGGATCATTTTGACTGCCTCCAGAAGTTAGATCAGATGGCAAATTGGATTTGGTGCTAGGCCTTTCCCTTTAGGTTTTACCCCAACAATGTTTTCATTAGTTTCGCTCACTCTCGAAATCAAGCATTTTACAGCAGGTTGGAGCAGCCTGTATCTCAGCACAGGAATAAGGTAGGGAAGAATTCTAAGGATCATTTTGACTGCCTCCAGAAGTTAGATCAGATGGCAAATTGGATTTGGTGCTAGGTCTTTCCTTTTAGGTTTTACCCCAACAATGTTTTCATTAGTTTCGCTCACTCTCGAAATCAAGCATTTTACAGCAGGTTGGAGCAGCCTGTATCTCAGCACAGGAATAAGGTAGGGAAGAATTCTAAGGATCATTTTGACTGCCTCCAGAAGTTAGATCAGATGGCAAATTGGATTTGGTGCTAGGTCTTTCCCTTTAGGTTTTACCCCAACAATGTTTTCATTAGTTTCGCTCACTCTCGAAATCAAGCATTTTACAGCAGGTTGGAGCAGCCTGTATCTCAGCACAGGAATAAGGTAGGGAAGAATTCTAAGGATCATTTTGACTGCCTCCAGAAGTTAGATCAGATGGCAAATTGGATTTGGTGCTAGGTCTTTCCCTTTAGGTTTTACCCCAACGATGTTTTCATTAGTTTCGCTCACTCTCGAAATCAAGCATTTTACAGCAGGTTGGAGCAGCCTGTATCTCGGCACAGGAATAAGGTAGGGAAGAATTCTAAGGATCATTTTGACTGCCTCCAGAAGTTAGATCAGATGGCAAATTGGATTTGGTGCTAGGTCTTTCCCTTTAGGTTTTACCCCAACAATGTTTTCATTAGTTTCGCTCACTCTCGAAATCAAGCATTTTACAGCAGGTTGGAGCAGCCTGTATCTCAGCACAGGAATAAGGTAGGGAAGAATTCTAAGGATCATTTTGACTGCCTCCAGAAGTTAGATCAGATGGCAAATTGGATTTGGTGCTAGGTCTTTCCCTTTAGGTTTTACCCCAACAATGTTTTCATTAGTTTCGCTCACTCTCGAAATCAAGCATTTTACAGCAGGTTGGAGCAGCCTGTATCTCAGCACAGGAATAAGGTAGGGAAGAATTCTAAGGATCATTTTGACTGCCTCCAGAAGTTAGATCAGATGGCAAATTGGATTTGGTGCTAGGCCTTTCCCTTTAGGTTTTACCCCAACAATGTTTTCATTAGTTTCGCTCACTCTCGAAATCAAGCATTTTACAGCAGGTTGGAGCAGCCTGTATCTCGGCACAGGAATAAGGTAGGGAAGAATTCTAAGGATCATTTTGACTGCCTCCAGAAGTTAGATCAGATGGCAAATTGGATTTGGTGCTAGGCCTTTCCCTTTAGGTTTTACCCCAACAATGTTTTCATTAGTTTCGCTCACTCTCGAAATCAAGCATTTTACAGCAGGTTGGAGCAGCCTGTATCTCAGCACAGGAATAAGGTAGGGAAGAATTCTAAGGATCATTTTGACTGCCTCCAGAAGTTAGATCAGATGGCAAATTGGATTTGGTGCTAGGTCTTTCCTTTTAGGTTTTACCCCAACAATGTTTTCATTAGTTTCGCTCACTCTCGAAATCAAGCATTTTACAGCAGGTTGGAGCAGCCTGTATCTCAGCACAGGAATAAGGTAGGGAAGAATTCTAAGGATCATTTTGACTGCCTCCAGAAGTTAGATCAGATGGCAAATTGGATTTGGTGCTAGGTCTTTCCCTTTAGGTTTTACCCCAACAATGTTTTCATTAGTTTCGCTCACTCTCGAAATCAAGCATTTTACAGCAGGTTGGAGCAGCCTGTATCTCAGCACAGGAATAAGGTAGGGAAGAATTCTAAGGATCATTTTGACTGCCTCCAGAAGTTAGATCAGATGGCAAATTGGATTTGGTGCTAGGTCTTTCCCTTTAGGTTTTACCCCAACGATGTTTTCATTAGTTTCGCTCACTCTCGAAATCAAGCATTTTACAGCAGGTTGGAGCAGCCTGTATCTCGGCACAGGAATAAGGTAGGGAAGAATTCTAAGGATCATTTTGACTGCCTCCAGAAGTTAGATCAGATGGCAAATTGGATTTGGTGCTAGGTCTTTCCCTTTAGGTTTTACCCCAACAATGTTTTCATTAGTTTCGCTCACTCTCGAAATCAAGCATTTTACAGCAGGTTGGAGCAGCCTGTATCTCAGCACAGGAATAAGGTAGGGAAGAATTCTAAGGATCATTTTGACTGCCTCCAGAAGTTAGATCAGATGGCAAATTGGATTTGGTGCTAGGTCTTTCCCTTTAGGTTTTACCCCAACAATGTTTTCATTAGTTTCGCTCACTCTCGAAATCAAGCATTTTACAGCAGGTTGGAGCAGCCTGTATCTCAGCACAGGAATAAGGTAGGGAAGAATTCTAAGGATCATTTTGACTGCCTCCAGAAGTTAGATCAGATGGCAAATTGGATTTGGTGCTAGGTCTTTCCCTTTAGGTTTTACCCCAACAATGTTTTCATTAGTTTCGCTCACTCTCGAAATCAAGCATTTTACAGCAGGTTGGAGCAGCCTGTATCTCGGCACAGGAATAAGGTAGGGAAGAATTCTAAGGATCATTTTGACTGCCTCCAGAAGTTAGATCAGATGGCAAATTGGATTTGGTGCTAGGTCTTTCCCTTTAGGTTTTACCCCAACAATGTTTTCATTAGTTTCGCTCACTCTCGAAATCAAGCATTTTACAGCAGGTTGGAGCAGCCTGTATCTCAGCACAGGAATAAGGTAGGGAAGAATTCTAAGGATCATTTTGACTGCCTCCAGAAGTTAGATCAGATGGCAAATTGGATTTGGTGCTAGGTCTTTCCCTTTAGGTTTTACCCCAACAATGTTTTCATTAGTTTCGCTCACTCTCGAAATCAAGCATTTTACAGCAGGTTGGAGCAGCCTGTATCTCAGCACAGGAATAAGGTAGGGAAGAATTCTAAGGATCATTTTGACTGCCTCCAGAAGTTAGATCAGATGGCAAATTGGATTTGGTGCTAGGTCTTTCCCTTTAGGTTTTACCCCAACAATGTTTTCATTAGTTTCGCTCACTCTCGAAATCAAGCATTTTACAGCAGGTTGGAGCAGCCTGTATCTCAGCACAGGAATAAGGTAGGGAAGAATTCTAAGGATCATTTTGACTGCCTCCAGAAGTTAGATCAGATGGCAAATTGGATTTGGTGCTAGGTCTTTCCCTTTAGGTTTTACCCCAACAATGTTTTCATTAGTTTCGCTCACTCTCGAAATCAAGCATTTTACAGCAGGTTGGAGCAGCCTGTATCTCAGCACAGGAATAAGGTAGGGAAGAATTCTAAGGATCATTTTGACTGCCTCCAGAAGTTAGATCAGATGGCAAATTGGATTTGGTGCTAGGTCTTTCCCTTTAGGTTTTACCCCAACAATGTTTTCATTAGTTTCGCTCACTCTCGAAATCAAGCATTTTACAGCAGGTTGGAGCAGCCTGTATCTCAGCACAGGAATAAGGTAGGGAAGAATTCTAAGGATCATTTTGACTGCCTCCAGAAGTTAGATCAGATGGCAAATTGGATTTGGTGCTAGGTCTTTCCCTTTAGGTTTTACCCCAACAATGTTTTCATTAGTTTCGCTCACTCTCGAAATCAAGCATTTTACAGCAGGTTGGAGCAGCCTGTATCTCAGCACAGGAATAAGGTAGGGAAGAATTCTAAGGATCATTTTGACTGCCTCCAGAAGTTAGATCAGATGGCAAATTGGATTTGGTGCTAGGTCTTTCCCTTTAGGTTTTACCCCAACAATGTTTTCATTAGTTTCGCTCACTCTCGAAATCAAGCATTTTACAGCAGGTTGGAGCAGCCTGTATCTCAGCACAGGAATAAGGTAGGGAAGAATTCTAAGGATCATTTTGACTGCCTCCAGAAGTTAGATCAGATGGCAAATTGGATTTGGTGCTAGGTCTTTCCCTTTAGGTTTTACCCCAACAATGTTTTCATTAGTTTCGCTCACTCTCGAAATCAAGCATTTTACAGCAGGTTGGAGCAGCCTGTATCTCAGCACAGGAATAAGGTAGGGAAGAATTCTAAGGATCATTTTGACTGCCTCCAGAAGTTAGATCAGATGGCAAATTGGATTTGGTGCTAGGTCTTTCCCTTTAGGTTTTACCCCAACAATGTTTTCATTAGTTTCGCTCACTCTCGAAATCAAGCATTTTACAGCAGGTTGGAGCAGCCTGTATCTCAGCACAGGAATAAGGTAGGGAAGAATTCTAAGGATCATTTTGACTGCCTCCAGAAGTTAGATCAGATGGCAAATTGGATTTGGTGCTAGGTCTTTCCCTTTAGGTTTTACCCCAACAATGTTTTCATTAGTTTCGCTCACTCTCGAAATCAAGCATTTTACAGCAGGTTGGAGCAGCCTGTATCTCAGCACAGGAATAAGGTAGGGAAGAATTCAAATACTCATTTTGACTGCCTCCAGAAGTTAGATCAGATGGCAAATTGGATTTGGTGCTAGGTCTTTCCCTTTAGGTTTTACCCCAACAATGTTTTCATTAGTTTCGCTCACTCTCGAAATCAAGCATTTTACAGCAGGTTGGAGCAGCCTGTATCTCAGCACAGGAATAAGGTAGGGAAGAATTCAAATACTCATTTTGACTGCCTCCAGAAGTTAGATCAGATGGCAAATTGGATTTGGTGCTAGGTCTTTCCCTTTAGGTTTTACCCCAACAATGTTTTCATTAGTTTCGCTCACTCTCGAAATCAAGCATTTTACAGCAGGTTGGAGCAGCCTGTATCTCAGCACAGGAATAAGGTAGGGAAGAATTCTAAGGATCATTTTGACTGCCTCCAGAAGTTAGATCAGATGGCAAATTGGATTTGGTGCTAGGTCTTTCCCTTTAGGTTTTACCCCAACAATGTTTTCATTAGTTTCGCTCACTCTCGAAATCAAGCATTTTACAGCAGGTTGGAGCAGCCTGTATCTCAGCACAGGAATAAGGTAGGGAAGAATTCTAAGGATCATTTTGACTGCCTCCAGAAGTTAGATCAGATGGCAAATTGGATTTGGTGCTAGGTCTTTCCCTTTAGGTTTTACCCCAACAATGTTTTCATTAGTTTCGCTCACTCTCGAAATCAAGCATTTTACAGCAGATTGGAGCAGCCTGTATCTCAGCACAGGAATAAGGTAGGGAAGAATTCTAAGGATCATTTTGACTGCCTCCAGAAGTTAGATCAGATGGCCAATGGAATTTGGTGCTAGGTCTTTCCCTTTAGGTTTTACCCCAACAATGTTTTCATTAGTTTCGCTCACTCTCGAAATCAAGCATTTTACAGCAGGTTGGAGCAGCCTGTATCTCAGCACAGGAATAAGGTAGGGAAGAATTCTAAGGATCATTTTGACTGCCTCCAGAAGTTAGATCAGATGGCAAATTGGATTTGGTGCTAGGTCTTTCCCTTTAGGTTTTACCCCAACAATGTTTTCATTAGTTTCGCTCACTCTCGAAATCAAGCATTTTACAGCAGGTTGGAGCAGCCTGTATCTCAGCACAGGAATAAGGTAGGGAAGAATTCTAAGGATCATTTTGACTGCCTCCAGAAGTTAGATCAGATGGCAAATTGGATTTGGTGCTAGGTCTTTCCCTTTAGGTTTTACCCCAACAATGTTTTCATTAGTTTCGCTCACTCTCGAAATCAAGCATTTTACAGCAGGTTGGAGCAGCCTGTATCTCAGCACAGGAATAAGGTAGGGAAGAATTCTAAGGATCATTTTGACTGCCTCCAGAAGTTAGATCAGATGGCAAATTGGATTTGGTGCTAGGTCTTTCCCTTTAGGTTTTACCCCAACAATGTTTTCATTAGTTTCGCTCACTCTCGAAATCAAGCATTTTACAGCAGGTTGGAGCAGCCTGTATCTCAGCACAGGAATAAGGTAGGGAAGAATTCTAAGGATCATTTTGACTGCCTCCAGAAGTTAGATCAGATGGCAAATTGGATTTGGTGCTAGGTCTTTCCCTTTAGGTTTTACCCCAACAATGTTTTCATTAGTTTCGCTCACTCTCGAAATCAAGCATTTTACAGCAGGTTGGAGCAGCCTGTATCTCAGCACAGGAATAAGGTAGGGAAGAATTCAAATACTCATTTTGACTGCCTCCAGAAGTTAGATCAGATGGCAAATTGGATTTGGTGCTAGGTCTTTCCCTTTAGGTTTTACCCCAACAATGTTTTCATTAGTTTCGCTCACTCTCGAAATCAAGCATTTTACAGCAGGTTGGAGCAGCCTGTATCTCAGCACAGGAATAAGGTAGGGAAGAATTCAAATACTCATTTTGACTGCCTCCAGAAGTTAGATCAGATGGCAAATTGGATTTGGTGCTAGGTCTTTCCCTTTAGGTTTTACCCCAACAATGTTTTCATTAGTTTCGCTCACTCTCGAAATCAAGCATTTTACAGCAGGTTGGAGCAGCCTGTATCTCAGCACAGGAATAAGGTAGGGAAGAATTCTAAGGATCATTTTGACTGCCTCCAGAAGTTAGATCAGATGGCAAATTGGATTTGGTGCTAGGTCTTTCCCTTTAGGTTTTACCCCAACAATGTTTTCATTAGTTTCGCTCACTCTCGAAATCAAGCATTTTACAGCAGGTTGGAGCAGCCTGTATCTCAGCACAGGAATAAGGTAGGGAAGAATTCTAAGGATCATTTTGACTGCCTCCAGAAGTTAGATCAGATGGCAAATTGGATTTGGTGCTAGGTCTTTCCCTTTAGGTTTTACCCCAACAATGTTTTCATTAGTTTCGCTCACTCTCGAAATCAAGCATTTTACAGCAGGTTGGAGCAGCCTGTATCTCAGCACAGGAATAAGGTAGGGAAGAATTCTAAGGATCATTTTGACTGCCTCCAGAAGTTAGATCAGATGGCAAATTGGATTTGGTGCTAGGTCTTTCCCTTTAGGTTTTACCCCAACAATGTTTTCATTAGTTTCGCTCACTCTCGAAATCAAGCATTTTACAGCAGGTTGGAGCAGCCTGTATCTCAGCACAGGAATAAGGTAGGGAAGAATTCTAAGGATCATTTTGACTGCCTCCAGAAGTTAGATCAGATGGCAAATTGGATTTGGTGCTAGGTCTTTCCCTTTAGGTTTTACCCCAACAATGTTTTCATTAGTTTCGCTCACTCTCGAAATCAAGCATTTTACAGCAGGTTGGAGCAGCCTGTATCTCAGCACAGGAATAAGGTAGGGAAGAATTCAAATACTCATTTTGACTGCCTCCAGAAGTTAGATCAGATGGCAAATTGGATTTGGTGCTAGGTCTTTCCCTTTAGGTTTTACCCCAACAATGTTTTCATTAGTTTCGCTCACTCTCGAAATCAAGCATTTTACAGCAGGTTGGAGCAGCCTGTATCTCAGCACAGGAATAAGGTAGGGAAGAATTCAAATACTCATTTTGACTGCCTCCAGAAGTTAGATCAGATGGCAAATTGGATTTGGTGCTAGGTCTTTCCCTTTAGGTTTTACCCCAACAATGTTTTCATTAGTTTCGCTCACTCTCGAAATCAAGCATTTTACAGCAGGTTGGAGCAGCCTGTATCTCAGCACAGGAATAAGGTAGGGAAGAATTCTAAGGATCATTTTGACTGCCTCCAGAAGTTAGATCAGATGGCAAATTGGATTTGGTGCTAGGTCTTTCCCTTTAGGTTTTACCCCAACAATGTTTTCATTAGTTTCGCTCACTCTCGAAATCAAGCATTTTACAGCAGGTTGGAGCAGCCTGTATCTCGGCACAGGAATAAGGTAGGGAAGAATTCTAAGGATCATTTTGACTGCCTCCAGAAGTTAGATCAGATGGCAAATTGGATTTGGTGCTAGGTCTTTCCCTTTAGGTTTTACCCCAACGATGTTTTCATTAGTTTCGCTCACTCTCGAAATCAAGCATTTTACAGCAGGTTGGAGCAGCCTGTATCTCGGCACAGGAATAAGGTAGGGAAGAATTCTAAGGATCATTTTGACTGCCTCCAGAAGTTAGATCAGATGGCAAATTGGATTTGGTGCTAGGTCTTTCCCTTTAGGTTTTACCCCAACAATGTTTTCATTAGTTTCGCTCACTCTCGAAATCAAGCATTTTACAGCAGGTTGGAGCAGCCTGTATCTCAGCACAGGAATAAGGTAGGGAAGAATTCTAAGGATCATTTTGACTGCCTCCAGAAGTTAGATCAGATGGCAAATTGGATTTGGTGCTAGGTCTTTCCCTTTAGGTTTTACCCCAACAATGTTTTCATTAGTTTCGCTCACTCTCGAAATCAAGCATTTTACAGCAGGTTGGAGCAGCCTGTATCTCAGCACAGGAATAAGGTAGGGAAGAATTCTAAGGATCATTTTGACTGCCTCCAGAAGTTAGATCAGATGGCAAATTGGATTTGGTGCTAGGTCTTTCCCTTAGGTTTTACCCCAACAATGTTTTCATTAGTTTCGCTCACTCTCGAAATCAAGCATTTTACAGCAGGTTGGAGCAGCCTGTATCTCAGCACAGGAATAAGGTAGGGAAGAATTCTAAGGATCATTTTGACTGCCTCCAGAAGTTAGATCAGATGGCCAATGGAATTTGGTGCTAGGTCTTTCCCTTTAGGTTTTACCCCAACAATGTTTTCATTAGTTTCGCTCACTCTCGAAATCAAGCATTTTACAGCAGGTTGGAGCAGCCTGTATCTCAGCACAGGAATAAGGTAGGGGAAGAATTCTAAGGATCATTTTGACTGCCTCCAGAAGTTAGATCAGATGGCAAATTGGATTTGGTGCTAGGTCTTTCCCTTTAGGTTTTACCCCAACAATGTTTTCATTAGTTTCGCTCACTCTCGAAATCAAGCATTTTACAGCAGGTTGGAGCAGCCTGTATCTCAGCACAGGAATAAGGTAGGGAAGAATTCTAAGGATCATTTTGACTGCCTCCAGAAGTTAGATCAGATGGCAAATTGGATTTGGTGCTAGGTCTTTCCCTTTAGGTTTTACCCCAACAATGTTTTCATTAGTTTCGCTCACTCTCGAAATCAAGCATTTTACAGCAGGTTGGAGCAGCCTGTATCTCAGCACAGGAATAAGGTAGGGAAGAATTCTAAGGATCATTTTGACTGCCTCCAGAAGTTAGATCAGATGGCCAATGGAATTTGGTGCTAGGTCTTTCCCTTTAGGTTTTACCCCAACAATGTTTTCATTAGTTTCGCTCACTCTCGAAATCAAGCATTTTACAGCAGGTTGGAGCAGCCTGTATCTCAGCACAGGAATAAGGTAGGGAAGAATTCTAAGGATCATTTTGACTGCCTCCAGAAGTTAGATCAGATGGCAAATTGGATTTGGTGCTAGGGTCTTTCCCTTAGGTTTTACCCCAACAATGTTTTCATTAGTTTCGCTCACTCTCGAAATCAAGCATTTTACAGCAGGTTGGAGCAGCCTGTATCTCAGCACAGGAATAAGGTAGGGAAGAATTCTAAGGATCATTTTGACTGCCTCCAGAAGTTAGATCAGATGGCAAATTGGATTTGGTGCTAGGTCTTTCCTTAGGTATTTACCCCAACAATGTTTTCATTAGTTTCGCTCACTCTCGAAATCAAGCATTTTACAGCAGGTTGGAGCAGCCTGTATCTCAGCACAGGAATAAGGTAGGGAAGAATTCTAAGGATCATTTTGACTGCCTCCCAGAAGTTAGATCAGATGGCAAATTGGATTTGGTGCTAGGTCTTTCCCTTTAGGTTTTACCCCAACAATGTTTTCATTAGTTTCGCTCACTCTCGAAATCAAGCATTTTACAGCAGGTTGGAGCAGCCTGTATCTCAGCACAGGAATAAGGTAGGGAAGAATTCTAAGGATCATTTTGACTGCCTCCAGAAGTTAGATCAGATGGCAAATTGGATTTGGTGCTAGGTCTTTCCCTTTAGGTTTTACCCCAACAATGTTTTCATTAGTTTCGCTCACTCTCGAAATCAAGCATTTTACAGCAGGTTGGAGCAGCCTGTATCTCAGCACAGGAATAAGGTAGGGAAGAATTCTAAGGATCATTTTGACTGCCTCCAGAAGTTAGATCAGATGGCAAATTGGATTTGGTGCTAGGTCTTTCCCTTTAGGTTTTACCCCAACAATATTTTCATTAGTTTCGCTCACTCTCGAAATCAAGCATTTTACAGCAGGTTTGGAGCAGCCTGTATCTCAGCACAGGAATAAGGTAGGGAAGAATTCTAAGGATCATTTTGACTGCCTCCAGAAGTTAGATCAGATGGCAAATTGGATTTGGTGCTAGGTCTTTCCCTTTAGGTTTTACCCCAACAATGTTTTCATTAGTTTCGCTCACTCTCGAAATCAAGCATTTTACAGCAGGTTGGAGCAGCCTGTATCTCAGCACAGGAATAAGGTAGGGAAGAATTCTAAGGATCATTTTGACTGCCTCCAGAAGTTAGATCAGATGGCAAATTGGATTTGGTGCTAGGTCTTTCCCTTTAGGTTTTACCCCAACAATGTTTTCATTAGTTTCGCTCACTCTCGAAATCAAGCATTTTACAGCAGGTTGGAGCAGCCTGTATCTCAGCACAGGAATAAGGTAGGGAAGAATTCTAAGGATCATTTTGACTGCCTCCAGAAGTTAGATCAGATGGCAAATTGGATTTGGTGCTAGGTCTTTCCCTTTAGGTTTTACCCCAACGATGTTTCATTAGTTTCGCTCACTCTCGAAATCAAGCATTTTACAGCAGGTTGGAGCAGCCTGTATCTCGGCACAGGAATAAGGTAGGGAAGAATTCTAAGGATCATTTTGACTGCCTCCAGAAGTTAGATCAGATGGCAAATTGGATTTGGTGCTAGGTCTTTCCCTTTAGGTTTTACCCCAACAATGTTTTCATTAGTTTCGCTCACTCTCGAAATCAAGCATTTTACAGCAGGTTGGAGCAGCCTGTATCTCAGCACAGGAATAAGGTAGGGAAGAATTCTAAGGATCATTTTGACTGCCTCCAGAAGTTAGATCAGATGGCAAATTGGATTTGGTGCTAGGTCTTTCCCTTTAGGTTTTACCCCAACAATGTTTTCATTAGTTTCGCTCACTCTCGAAATCAAGCATTTTACAGCAGGTTGGAGCAGCCTGTATCTCAGCACAGGAATAAGGTAGGGAAGAATTCAAATACTCATTTTGACTGCCTCCAGAAGTTAGATCAGATGGCAAATTGGATTTGGTGCTAGGTCTTTCCCTTTAGGTTTTACCCCAACAATGTTTTCATTAGTTTCGCTCACTCTCGAAATCAAGCATTTTACAGCAGGTTGGAGCAGCCTGTATCTCAGCACAGGAATAAGGTAGGGAAGAATTCTAAGGATCATTTTGACTGCCTCCAGAAGTTAGATCAGATGGCAAATTGGATTTGGTGCTAGGTCTTTCCCTTTAGGTTTTACCCCAACAATGTTTTCATTAGTTTCGCTCACTCTCGAAATCAAGCATTTTACAGCAGGTTGGAGCAGCCTGTATCTCAGCACAGGAATAAGGTAGGGAAGAATTCTAAGGATCATTTTGACTGCCTCCAGAAGTTAGATCAGATGGCAAATTGGATTTGGTGCTAGGTCTTTCCCTTTAGGTTTTACCCCAACAATGTTTTCATTAGTTTCGCTCACTCTCGAAATCAAGCATTTTACAGCAGGTTGGAGCAGCCTGTATCTCAGCACAGGAATAAGGTAGGGAAGAATTCTAAGGATCATTTTGACTGCCTCCAGAAGTTAGATCAGATGGCAAATTGGATTTGGTGCTAGGTCTTTCCCTTTAGGTTTTACCCCAACAATGTTTTCATTAGTTTCGCTCACTCTCGAAATCAAGCATTTTACAGCAGGTTGGAGCAGCCTGTATCTCAGCACAGGAATAAGGTAGGGAAGAATTCTAAGGATCATTTTGACTGCCTCCAGAAGTTAGATCAGATGGCAAATTGGATTTGGCGCTAGGTCTTTCCCTTTAGGTTTTACCCCAACAATGTTTTCATTAGTTTCGCTCACTCTCGAAATCAAGCATTTTACAGCAGGTTGGAGCAGCCTGTATCTCAGCACAGGAATAAGGTAGGGAAGAATTCTAAGGCTCATTTTGACTGCCTCCAGAAGTTAGATCAGATGGCAAATTGGATTTGGTGCTAGGTCTTTCCCTTTAGGTTTTACCCCAACAATGTTTTCATTAGTTTCGCTCACTCTCGAAATCAAGCATTTTACAGCAGGTTGGAGCAGCCTGTATCTCAGCACAGGAATAAGGTAGGGAAGAATTCTAAGGATCATTTTGACTGCCTCCAGAAGTTAGATCAGATGGCAAATTGGATTTGGTGCTAGGTCTTTCCCTTTAGGTTTTACCCCAACAATGTTTTCATTAGTTTCGCTCACTCTCGAAATCAAGCATTTTACAGCAGGTTGGAGCAGCCTGTATCTCAGCACAGGAATAAGGTAGGGAAGAATTCTAAGGATCATTTTGACTGCCTCCAGAAGTTAGATCAGATGGCAAATTGGATTTGGTGCTAGGTCTTTCCCTTTAGGTTTTACCCCAACAATGTTTTCATTAGTTTCGCTCACTCTCGAAATCAAGCATTTTACAGCAGGTTGGAGCAGCCTGTATCTCAGCACAGGAATAAGGTAGGGAAGAATTCTAAGGATCATTTTGACTGCCTCCAGAAGTTAGATCAGATGGCAAATTGGATTTGGTGCTAGGTCTTTCCCTTTAGGTTTTACCCCAACAATGTTTTCATTAGTTTCGCTCACTCTCGAAATCAAGCA
>NW_027144397.1:0-37988 GCF_026170545.1 Melanerpes formicivorus | reverse complement strand
ACCCCAACAATGTTTTCATTAGTTTCGCTCACTCTCGAAATCAAGCATTTTACAGCAGGTTGGAGCAGCCTGTATCTCAGCACAGGAATAAGGTAGGGAAGAATTCTAAGGATCATTTTGACTGCCTCCAGAAGTTAGATCAGATGGCAAATTGGATTTGGTGCTAGGTCTTTCCCTTTAGGTTTTACCCCAACAATGTTTTCATTAGTTTTGCTCACTCTCGAAATC
Organism: Melanerpes formicivorus; assembly: GCF_026170545.1. Lineage (NCBI taxonomy): Eukaryota > Metazoa > Chordata > Aves > Piciformes > Picidae > Melanerpes > Melanerpes formicivorus. The sequence goes on along the minus strand of NW_027144397.1, from coordinate 37,760 downwards.
AAGCATTTTACAGCAGGTTGGAGCAGCCTGTATCTCAGCACAGGAATAAGGTAGGGAAGAATTCTAAGGATCATTTTGACTGCCTCCAGAAGTTAGATCAGATGGCAAATTGGATTTGGTGCTAGGTCTTTCCCTTTAGGTTTTACCCCAACAATGTTTTCATTAGTTTCGCTCACTCTCGAAATCAAGCATTTTACAGCAGGTTGGAGCAGCCTGTATCTCAGCACAGGAATAAGGTAGGGAAGAATTCTAAGGATCATTTTGACTGCCTCCAGAAGTTAGATCAGATGGCAAATTGGATTTGGTGCTAGGTCTTTCCCTTTAGGTTTTACCCCAACAATGTTTTCATTAGTTTCGCTCACTCTCGAAATCAAGCATTTTACAGCAGGTTGGAGCAGCCTGTATCTCAGCACAGGAATAAGGTAGGGAAGAATTCTAAGGCTCATTTTGACTGCCTCCAGAAGTTAGATCAGATGGCAAATTGGATTTGGTGCTAGGTCTTTCCCTTTAGGTTTTACCCCAACAATGTTTTCATTAGTTTCGCTCACTCTCGAAATCAAGCATTTTACAGCAGGTTGGAGCAGCCTGTATCTCAGCACAGGAATAAGGTAGGGAAGAATTCAAATACTCATTTTGACAGCCTCCAGAAGTTAGATCAGATGGCAAATTGGATTTGGTGCTAGGTCTTTCCCTTTAGGTTTTACCCCAACAATGTTTTCATTAGTTTCGCTCACTCTCGAAATCAAGCATTTTACAGCAGGTTGGAGCAGCCTGTATCTCAGCACAGGAATAAGGTAGGGAAGAATTCTAAGCATCATTTTGACTGCCTCCAGAAGTTAGATCAGATGGCAAATTGGATTTGGTGCTAGGTCTTTCCCTTTAGGTTTTACCCCAACAATGTTTTCATTAGTTTCGCTCACTCTCGAAATCAAGCATTTTACAGCAGGTTGGAGCAGCCTGTATCTCAGCACAGGAATAAGGTAGGGAAGAATTCTAAGGATCATTTTGACTGCCTCCAGAAGTTAGATCAGATGGCCAATGGAATTTGGTGCTAGGTCTTTCCCTTTAGGTTTTACCCCAACAATGTTTTCATTAGTTTCACTCACTCTCGAAATCAAGCATTTTACAGCAGGTTGGAGCAGCCTGTATCTCAGCACAGGAATAAGGTAGGGAAGAATTCAAATACTCATTTTGACTGCCTCCAGAAGTTAGATCAGATGGCAAATTGGATTTGGTGCTAGGTCTTTCCCTTTAGGTTTTACCCCAACAATGTTTTCATTAGTTTCGCTCACTCTCGAAATCAAGCATTTTACAGCAAGTTGGAGCAGCCTGTATCTCAGCACAGGAATAAGGTAGGGAAGAATTCTAAGGATCATTTTGACTGCCTCCAGAAGTTAGATCAGATGGCCAATGGAATTTGGTGCTAGGTCTTTCCCTTTAGGTTTTACCCCAACAATGTTTTCATTAGTTTCGCTCACTCTCGAAATCAAGCATTTTACAGCAGGTTGGAGCAGCCTGTATCTCAGCACAGGAATAAGGTAGGGAAGAATTCTAAGGATCATTTTGACTGCCTCCAGAAGTTAGATCAGATGGCAAATTGGATTTGGTGCTAGGTCTTTCCCTTTAGGTTTTACCCCAACAATGTTTTCATTAGTTTCGCTCACTCTCGAAATCAAGCATTTTACAGCAGGTTGGAGCAGCCTGTATCTCAGCACAGGAATAAGGTAGGGAAGAATTCTAAGGATCATTTTGACTGCCTCCAGAAGTTAGATCAGATGGCAAATTGGATTTGGTGCTAGGTCTTTCCCTTTAGGTTTTACCCCAACAATGTTTTCATTAGTTTCGCTCACTCTCGAAATCAAGCATTTTACAGCAGGTTGGAGCAGCCTGTATCTCAGCACAGGAATAAGGTAGGGAAGAATTCTAAGGATCATTTTGACTGCCTCCAGAAGTTAGATCAGATGGCAAATTGGATTTGGTGCTAGGTCTTTCCCTTTAGGTTTTACCCCAACAATGTTTTCATTAGTTTCGCTCACTCTTGAAATCAAGCATTTTACAGCAGGTTGGAGCAGCCTGTATCTCAGCACAGGAATAAGGTAGGGAAGAATTCTAAGGATCATTTTGACTGCCTCCAGAAGTTAGATCAGATGGCCAATGGAATTTGGTGCTAGGTCTTTCCCTTTAGGTTTTACCCCAACAATGTTTTCATTAGTTTCGCTCACTCTCGAAATCAAGCATTTTACAGCAGGTTGGAGCAGCCTGTATCTCAGCACAGGAATAAGGTAGGGAAGAATTCAAATACTCATTTTGACTGCCTCCAGAAGTTAGATCAGATGGCCAATTGGATTTGGTGCTAGGTCTTTCCCTTTAGGTTTTACCCCAACAATGTTTTAATTAGTTTCGCTCACTCTCGAAATCAAGCATTTTACAGCAGGTTGGAGCAGCCTGTATCTCAGCACAGGAATAAGGTAGGGAAGAATTCAAATACTCATTTTGACTGCCTCCAGAAGTTAGATCAGATGGCAAATTGGATTTGGTGCTAGGTCTTTCCCTTTAGGTTTTACCCCAACAATGTTTTCATTAGTTTCGCTCACTCTCGAAATCAAGCATTTTACAGCAGGTTGGAGCAGCCTGTATCTCAGCACAGGAATAAGGTAGGGAAGAATTCTAAGGCTCATTTTGACTGCCTCCAGAAGTTAGATCAGATGGCAAATTGGATTTGGTGCTAGGTCTTTCCCTTTAGGTTTTACCCCAACAATGTTTTCATTAGTTTCGCTCACTCTCGAAATCAAGCATTTTACAGCAGGTTGGAGCAGCCTGTATCTCAGCACAGGAATAAGGTAGGGAAGAATTCTAAGGCTCATTTTGACTGCCTCCAGAAGTTAGATCAGATGGCAAATTGGATTTGGTGCTAGGTCTTTCCCTTTAGGTTTTACCCCAACAATGTTTTCATTAGTTTCGCTCACTCTCGAAATCAAGCATTTTACAGCAGGTTGGAGCAGCCTGTATCTCAGCACAGGAATAAGGTAGGGAAGAATTCAAATACTCATTTTGACAGCCTCCAGAAGTTAGATCAGATGGCAAATTGGATTTGGTGCTAGGTCTTTCCCTTTAGGTTTTACCCCAACAATGTTTTCATTAGTTTCGCTCACTCTCGAAATCAAGCATTTTACAGCAGGTTGGAGCAGCCTGTATCTCAGCACAGGAATAAGGTAGGGAAGAATTCTAAGCATCATTTTGACTGCCTCCAGAAGTTAGATCAGATGGCAAATTGGATTTGGTGCTAGGTCTTTCCCTTTAGGTTTTACCCCAACAATGTTTTCATTAGTTTCGCTCACTCTCGAAATCAAGCATTTTACAGCAGGTTGGAGCAGCCTGTATCTCAGCACAGGAATAAGGTAGGGAAGAATTCTAAGGATCATTTTGACTGCCTCCAGAAGTTAGATCAGATGGCCAATGGAATTTGGTGCTAGGTCTTTCCCTTTAGGTTTTACCCCAACAATGTTTTCATTAGTTTCGCTCACTCTCGAAATCAAGCATTTTACAGCAGGTTGGAGCAGCCTGTATCTCAGCACAGGAATAAGGTAGGGAAGAATTCAAATACTCATTTTGACTGCCTCCAGAAGTTAGATCAGATGGCAAATTGGATTTGGTGCTAGGTCTTTCCCTTTAGGTTTTACCCCAACAATGTTTTCATTAGTTTCGCTCACTCTCGAAATCAAGCATTTTACAGCAAGTTGGAGCAGCCTGTATCTCAGCACAGGAATAAGGTAGGGAAGAATTCTAAGGATCATTTTGACTGCCTCCAGAAGTTAGATCAGATGGCCAATGGAATTTGGTGCTAGGTCTTTCCCTTTAGGTTTTACCCCAACAATGTTTTCATTAGTTTCGCTCACTCTCGAAATCAAGCATTTTACAGCAGGTTGGAGCAGCCTGTATCTCAGCACAGGAATAAGGTAGGGAAGAATTCTAAGGATCATTTTGACTGCCTCCAGAAGTTAGATCAGATGGCAAATTGGATTTGGTGCTAGGTCTTTCCCTTTAGGTTTTACCCCAACAATGTTTTCATTAGTTTCGCTCACTCTCGAAATCAAGCATTTTACAGCAGGTTGGAGCAGCCTGTATCTCAGCACAGGAATAAGGTAGGGAAGAATTCTAAGGATCATTTTGACTGCCTCCAGAAGTTAGATCAGATGGCAAATTGGATTTGGTGCTAGGTCTTTCCCTTTAGGTTTTACCCCAACAATGTTTTCATTAGTTTCGCTCACTCTCGAAATCAAGCATTTTACAGCAGGTTGGAGCAGCCTGTATCTCAGCACAGGAATAAGGTAGGGAAGAATTCTAAGGATCATTTTGACTGCCTCCAGAAGTTAGATCAGATGGCAAATTGGATTTGGTGCTAGGTCTTTCCCTTTAGGTTTTACCCCAACAATGTTTTCATTAGTTTCGCTCACTCTTGAAATCAAGCATTTTACAGCAGGTTGGAGCAGCCTGTATCTCAGCACAGGAATAAGGTAGGGAAGAATTCTAAGGATCATTTTGACTGCCTCCAGAAGTTAGATCAGATGGCCAATGGAATTTGGTGCTAGGTCTTTCCCTTTAGGTTTTACCCCAACAATGTTTTCATTAGTTTCGCTCACTCTCGAAATCAAGCATTTTACAGCAGGTTGGAGCAGCCTGTATCTCAGCACAGGAATAAGGTAGGGAAGAATTCAAATACTCATTTTGACTGCCTCCAGAAGTTAGATCAGATGGCCAATTGGATTTGGTGCTAGGTCTTTCCCTTTAGGTTTTACCCCAACAATGTTTTAATTAGTTTCGCTCACTCTCGAAATCAAGCATTTTACAGCAGGTTGGAGCAGCCTGTATCTCAGCACAGGAATAAGGTAGGGAAGAATTCAAATACTCATTTTGACTGCCTCCAGAAGTTAGATCAGATGGCAAATTGGATTTGGTGCTAGGTCTTTCCCTTTAGGTTTTACCCCAACAATGTTTTCATTAGTTTCGCTCACTCTCGAAATCAAGCATTTTACAGCAGGTTGGAGCAGCCTGTATCTCAGCACAGGAATAAGGTAGGGAAGAATTCTAAGGATCATTTTGACTGCCTCCAGAAGTTAGATCAGATGGCAAATTGGATTTGGTGCTAGGTCTTTCCCTTTAGGTTTTACCCCAACAATGTTTTCATTAGTTTCGCTCACTCTCGAAATCAAGCATTTTACAGCAGGTTGGAGCAGCCTGTATCTCAGCACAGGAATAAGGTAGGGAAGAATTCTAAGGATCATTTTGACTGCCTCCAGAAGTTAGATCAGATGGCCAATGGAATTTGGTGCTAGGTCTTTCCCTTTAGGTTTTACCCCAACAATGTTTTCATTAGTTTCGCTCACTCTCGAAATCAAGCATTTTACAGCAGGTTGGAGCAGCCTTATCTCAGCACAGGAATAAGGTAGGGAAGAATTCAAATACTCATTTTGACTGCCTCCAGAAGTTAGATCAGATGGCCAATTGGATTTGGTGCTAGGTCTTTCCCTTTAGGTTTTACCCCAACAATGTTTTCATTAGTTTCGCTCACTCTCGAAATCAAGCATTTTACAGCAGGTTGGAGCAGCCTGTATCTCAGCACAGGAATAAGGTAGGGAAGAATTCAAATACTCATTTTGACTGCCTCCAGAAGTTAGATCAGATGGCAAATTGGATTTGGTGCTAGGTCTTTCCCTTTAGGTTTTACCCCAACAATGTTTTCATTAGTTTCGCTCACTCTCGAAATCAAGCATTTTACAGCAGGTTGGAGCAGCCTGTATCTCAGCACAGGAATAAGGTAGGGAAGAATTCTAAGGATCATTTTGACTGCCTCCAGAAGTTAGATCAGATGGCAAATTGGATTTGGTGCTAGGTCTTTCCCTTTAGGTTTTACCCCCAAAAATGTTTTCATTAGTTTCGCTCACTCTCGAAATCAAGCATTTTACAGCAGGTTGGAGCAGCCTGTATCTCAGCACAGGAATAAGGTAGGGAAGAATTCTAAGGATCATTTTGACTGCCTCCAGAAGTTAGATCAGATGGCAAATTGGATTTGGTGCTAGGTCTTTCCCTTTAGGTTTTACCCCAACAATGTTTTCATTAGTTTCGCTCACTCTCGAAATCAAGCATTTTACAGCAGGTTGGAGCAGCCTGTATCTCAGCACAGGAATAAGGTAGGGAAGAATTCAAATACTCATTTTGACTGCCTCCAGAAGTTAGATCAGATGGCAAATTGGATTTGGTGCTAGGTCTTTCCCTTTAGGTTTTACCCCAACAATGTTTTCATTAGTTTCGCTCACTCTCGAAATCAAGCATTTTACAGCAGGTTGGAGCAGCCTGTATCTCAGCACAGGAATAAGGTAGGGAAGAATTCAAATACTCATTTTGACTGCCTCCAGAAGTTAGATCAGATGGCAAATTGGATTTGGTGCTAGGTCTTTCCCTTTAGGTTTTACCCCAACAATGTTTTCATTAGTTTCGCTCACTCTCGAAATCAAGCATTTTACAGCAGGTTGGAGCAGCCTGTATCTCAGCACAGGAATAAGGTAGGGAAGAATTCTAAGGATCATTTTGACTGCCTCCAGAAGTTAGATCAGATGGCAAATTGGATTTGGTGCTAGGTCTTTCCCTTTAGGTTTTACCCCAACAATGTTTTCATTAGTTTCGCTCACTCTCGAAATCAAGCATTTTACAGCAGGTTGGAGCAGCCTGTATCTCAGCACAGGAATAAGGTAGGGAAGAATTCAAATACTCATTTTGACTGCCTCCAGAAGTTAGATCAGATGGCAAATTGGATTTGGTGCTAGGTCTTTCCCTTTAGGTTTTACCCCAACAATGTTTTCATTAGTTTCGCTCACTCTCGAAATCAAGCATTTTACAGCAGGTTGGAGCAGCCTGTATCTCAGCACAGGAATAAGGTAGGGAAGAATTCAAATACTCATTTTGACTGCCTCCAGAAGTTAGATCAGATGGCAAATTGGATTTGGTGCTAGGTCTTTCCCTTTAGGTTTTACCCCAACAATGTTTTCATTAGTTTCGCTCACTCTCGAAATCAAGCATTTTACAGCAGGTTGGAGCAGCCTGTATCTCAGCACAGGAATAAGGTAGGGAAGAATTCTAAGGATCATTTTGACTGCCTCCAGAAGTTAGATCAGATGGCAAATTGGATTTGGTGTTAGGTCTTTCCCTTTAGGTTTTACCCCAACAATGTTTTCATTAGTTTCGCTCACTCTCGAAATCAAGCATTTTACAGCAGGTTGGAGCAGCCTGTATCTCAGCACAGGAATAAGGTAGGGAAGAATTCTAAGGATCATTTTGACTGCCTCCAGAAGTTAGATCAGATGGCAAATTGGATTTGGTGCTAGGTCTTTCCCTTTAGGTTTTACCCCAACAATGTTTTCATTAGTTTCGCTCACTCTTGAAATCAAGCATTTTACAGCAGGTTGGAGCAGCCTGTATCTCAGCACAGGAATAAGGTAGGGAAGAATTCTAAGGATCATTTTGACTGCCTCCAGAAGTTTGATCAGATGGCCAATGGAATTTGGTGCTAGATCTTTCCCTTTAGGTTTTACCCCAACAATGTTTTCATTAGTTTCGCTCACTCTCGAAATCAAGCATTTTACAGCAGGTTGGAGCAGCCTGTATCTCAGCACAGGAATAAGGTAGGGAAGAATTCAAATACTCATTTTGACTGCCTCCAGAAGTTAGATCAGATGGCCAATTGGATTTGGTGCTAGGTCTTTCCCTTTAGGTTTTACCCCAACAATGTTTTCATTAGTTTCGCTCACTCTTGAAGTCAAGCATTTTACAGCAGGTTGGAGCAGCCTGTATCTCAGCACAGGAATAAGGTAGGGAAGAATTCTAAGGATCATTTTGACTGCCTCCAGAAGTTAGATCAGATGGCCAATGGAATTTGGTGCTAGGTCTTTCCCTTTAGGTTTTACCCCAACAATGTTTTCATTAGTTTCGCTCACTCTCGAAATCAAGCATTTTACAGCAGGTTGGAGCAGCCTGTATCTCAGCACAGGAATAAGGTAGGGAAGAATTCAAATACTCATTTTGACTGCCTCCAGAAGTTAGATCAGATGGCCAATTGGATTTGGTGCTAGGTCTTTCCCTTTAGGTTTTACCCCAACAATGTTTTCATTAGTTTCGCTCACTCTCGAAATCAAGCATTTTACAGCAGGTTGGAGCAGCCTGTATCTCAGCACAGGAATAAGGTAGGGAAGAATTCTAAGGATCATTTTGACTGCCTCCAGAAGTTAGATCAGATGGCAAATTGGATTTGGTGCTAGGTCTTTCCCTTTAGGTTTTACCCCAACAATGTTTTCATTAGTTTCGCTCACTCTCGAAATCAAGCATTTTACAGCAGGTTGGAGCAGCCTGTATCTCAGCACAGGAATAAGGTAGGGAAGAATTCTAAGGATCATTTTGACTGCCTCCAGAAGTTAGATCAGATGGCAAATTGGATTTGGTGTTAGGTCTTTCCCTTTAGGTTTTACCCCAACAATGTTTTCATTAGTTTCGCTCACTCTCGAAATCAAGCATTTTACAGCAGGTTGGAGCAGCCTGTATCTCAGCACAGGAATAAGGTAGGGAAGAATTCTAAGGATCATTTTGACTGCCTCCAGAAGTTAGATCAGATGGCAAATTGGATTTGGTGCTAGGTCTTTCCCTTTAGGTTTTACCCCAACAATGTTTTCATTAGTTTCGCTCACTCTTGAAATCAAGCATTTTACAGCAGGTTGGAGCAGCCTGTATCTCAGCACAGGAATAAGGTAGGGAAGAATTCTAAGGATCATTTTGACTGCCTCCAGAAGTTTGATCAGATGGCCAATGGAATTTGGTGCTAGATCTTTCCCTTTAGGTTTTACCCCAACAATGTTTTCATTAGTTTCGCTCACTCTCGAAATCAAGCATTTTACAGCAGGTTGGAGCAGCCTGTATCTCAGCACAGGAATAAGGTAGGGAAGAATTCAAATACTCATTTTGACTGCCTCCAGAAGTTAGATCAGATGGCCAATTGGATTTGGTGCTAGGTCTTTCCCTTTAGGTTTTACCCCAACAATGTTTTCATTAGTTTCGCTCACTCTTGAAGTCAAGCATTTTACAGCAGGTTGGAGCAGCCTGTATCTCAGCACAGGAATAAGGTAGGGAAGAATTCTAAGGATCATTTTGACTGCCTCCAGAAGATAGATTAGATGGCCAATGGAATTTGGTGCTAGGTCTTTCCCTTTAGGTTTTACCCCAACAATGTTTTCATTAGTTTCGCTCACTCTCGAAATCAAGCATTTTACAGCAGGTTGGAGCAGCCTGTATCTCAGCACAGGAATAAGGTAGGGAAGAATTCAAATACTCATTTTGACTGCCTCCAGAAGTTAGATCAGATGGCCAATTGGATTTGGTGCTAGGTCTTTCCCTTTAGGTTTTACCCCAACAATGTTTTCATTAGTTTCGCTCACTCTCGAAATCAAGCATTTTACAGCAGGTTGGAGCAGCCTGTATCTCAGCACAGGAATAAGGTAGGGAAGAATTCAAATACTCATTTTGACTGCCTCCAGAAGTTAGATCAGATGGCAAATTGGATTTGGTGCTAGGTCTTTCCCTTTAGGTTTTACCCCAACAATGTTTTCATTAGTTTCGCTCACTCTCGAAATCAAGCATTTTACAGCAGGTTGGAGCAGCCTGTATCTCAGCACAGGAATAAGGTAGGGAAGAATTCTAAGGATCATTTTGACTGCCTCCAGAAGTTAGATCAGATGGCAAATTGGATTTGGTGCTAGGTCTTTCCCTTTAGGTTTTACCCCAACAATGTTTTCATTAGTTTCGCTCACTCTCGAAATCAAGCATTTTACAGCAGGTTGGAGCAGCCTGTATCTCAGCACAGGAATAAGGTAGGGAAGAATTCTAAGGATCATTTTGACTGCCTCCAGAAGTTAGATCAGATGGCAAATTGGATTTGGTGCTAGGTCTTTCCCTTTAGGTTTTACCCCCAAAAATGTTTTCATTAGTTTCGCTCACTCTCGAAATCAAGCATTTTACAGCAGGTTGGAGCAGCCTGTATCTCAGCACAGGAATAAGGTAGGGAAGAATTCTAAGGATCATTTTGACTGCCTCCAGAAGTTAGATCAGATGGCAAATTGGATTTGGTGCTAGGTCTTTCCCTTTAGGTTTTACCCCAACAATGTTTTCATTAGTTTCGCTCACTCTCGAAATCAAGCATTTTACAGCAGGTTGGAGCAGCCTGTATCTCAGCACAGGAATAAGGTAGGGAAGAATTCAAATACTCATTTTGACTGCCTCCAGAAGTTAGATCAGATGGCAAATTGGATTTGGTGCTAGGTCTTTCCCTTTAGGTTTTACCCCAACAATGTTTTCATTAGTTTCGCTCACTCTCGAAATCAAGCATTTTACAGCAGGTTGGAGCAGCCTGTATCTCAGCACAGGAATAAGGTAGGGAAGAATTCAAATACTCATTTTGACTGCCTCCAGAAGTTAGATCAGATGGCAAATTGGATTTGGTGCTAGGTCTTTCCCTTTAGGTTTTACCCCAACAATGTTTTCATTAGTTTCGCTCACTCTCGAAATCAAGCATTTTACAGCAGGTTGGAGCAGCCTGTATCTCAGCACAGGAATAAGGTAGGGAAGAATTCTAAGGATCATTTTGACTGCCTCCAGAAGTTAGATCAGATGGCAAATTGGATTTGGTGCTAGGTCTTTCCCTTTAGGTTTTACCCCAACAATGTTTTCATTAGTTTCGCTCACTCTCGAAATCAAGCATTTTACAGCAGGTTGGAGCAGCCTGTATCTCAGCACAGGAATAAGGTAGGGAAGAATTCAAATACTCATTTTGACTGCCTCCAGAAGTTAGATCAGATGGCAAATTGGATTTGGTGCTAGGTCTTTCCCTTTAGGTTTTACCCCAACAATGTTTTCATTAGTTTCGCTCACTCTCGAAATCAAGCATTTTACAGCAGGTTGGAGCAGCCTGTATCTCAGCACAGGAATAAGGTAGGGAAGAATTCTAAGGCTCATTTTGACTGCCTCCAGAAGTTAGATCAGATGGCAAATTGGATTTGGTGCTAGGTCTTTCCCTTTAGGTTTTACCCCAACAATGTTTTCATTAGTTTCGCTCACTCTCGAAATCAAGCATTTTACAGCAGGTTGGAGCAGCCTGTATCTCAGCACAGGAATAAGGTAGGGAAGAATTCTAAGGATCATTTTGACTGCCTCCAGAAGTTAGATCAGATGGCAAATTGGATTTGGTGCTAGGTCTTTCCCTTTAGGTTTTACCCCAACAATGTTTTCATTAGTTTCGCTCACTCTCGAAATCAAGCATTTTACAGCAGGTTGGAGCAGCCTGTATCTCAGCACAGGAATAAGGTAGGGAAGAATTCTAAGGATCATTTTGACTGCCTCCAGAAGTTAGATCAGATGGCAAATTGGATTTGGTGCTAGGTCTTTCCCTTTAGGTTTTACCCCAACAATGTTTTCATTAGTTTCGCTCACTCTCGAAATCAAGCATTTTACAGCAGGTTGGAGCAGCCTGTATCTCAGCACAGGAATAAGGTAGGGAAGAATTCTAAGGATCATTTTGACTGCCTCCAGAAGTTAGATCAGATGGCAAATTGGATTTGGTGCTAGGTCTTTCCCTTTAGGTTTTACCCCAACAATGTTTTCATTAGTTTCGCTCACTCTCGAAATCAAGCATTTTACAGCAGGTTGGAGCAGCCTGTATCTCAGCACAGGAATAAGGTAGGGAAGAATTCTAAGGCTCATTTTGACTGCCTCCAGAAGTTAGATCAGATGGCAAATTGGATTTGGTGCTAGGTCTTTCCCTTTAGGTTTTACCCCAACAATGTTTTCATTAGTTTCGCTCACTCTCGAAATCAAGCATTTTACAGCAGGTTGGAGCAGCCTGTATCTCAGCACAGGAATAAGGTAGGGAAGAATTCTAAGGATCATTTTGACTGCCTCCAGAAGTTAGATCAGATGGCAAATTGGATTTGGTGCTAGGTCTTTCCCTTTAGGTTTTACCCCAACAATGTTTTCATTAGTTTTCGCTCACTCTCGAAATCAAGCATTTTACAGCAGGTTGGAGCAGCCTGTATCTCAGCACAGGAATAAGGTAGGGAAGAATTCTAAGGATCATTTTGACTGCCTCCAGAAGTTAGATCAGATGGCAAATTGGATTTGGTGCTAGGTCTTTCCCTTTAGGTTTTACCCCAACAATGTTTTCATTAGTTTCGCTCACTCTCGAAATCAAGCATTTTACAGCAGGTTGGAGCAGCCTGTATCTCAGCACAGGAATAAGGTAGGGAAGAATTCTAAGGATCATTTTGACTGCCTCCAGAAGTTAGATCAGATGGCAAATTGGATTTGGTGCTAGGTCTTTCCCTTTAGGTTTTACCCCAACAATGTTTTCATTAGTTTCGCTCACTCTCGAAATCAAGCATTTTACAGCAGGTTGGAGCAGCCTGTATCTCAGCACAGGAATAAGGTAGGGAAGAATTCTAAGGCTCATTTTGACTGCCTCCAGAAGTTAGATCAGATGGCAAATTGGATTTGGTGCTAGGTCTTTCCCTTTAGGTTTTACCCCAACAATGTTTTCATTAGTTTCGCTCACTCTCGAAATCAAGCATTTTACAGCAGGTTGGAGCAGCCTGTATCTCAGCACAGGAATAAGGTAGGGAAGAACTCTAAGGATCATTTTGACTGCCTCCAGAAGTTAGATCAGATGGCAAATTGGATTTGGTGCTAGGTCTTTCCCTTTAGGTTTTACCCCAACAATGTTTTCATTAGTTTCGCTCACTCTCGAAATCAAGCATTTTACAGCAGGTTGGAGCAGCCTGTATCTCAGCACAGGAATAAGGTAGGGAAGAATTCTAAGGATCATTTTGACTGCCTCCAGAAGTTAGATCAGATGGCAAATTGGATTTGGTGCTAGGTCTTTCCCTTTAGGTTTTACCCCAACAATGTTTTCATTAGTTTCGCTCACTCTCGAAATCAAGCATTTTACAGCAGGTTGGAGCAGCCTGTATCTCAGCACAGGAATAAGGTAGGGAAGAATTCAAATACTCATTTTGACTGCCTCCAGAAGTTAGATCAGATGGCAAATTGGATTTGGTGCTAGGTCTTTCCCTTTAGGTTTTACCCCAACAATGTTTTCATTAGTTTCGCTCACTCTCGAAATCAAGCATTTTACAGCAGGTTGGAGCAGCCTGTATCTCAGCACAGGAATAAGGTAGGGAAGAATTCTAAGGATCATTTTGACTGCCTCCAGAAGTTAGATCAGATGGCAAATTGGATTTGGTGCTAGGTCTTTCCCTTTAGGTTTTACCCCAACAATGTTTTCATTAGTTTCGCTCACTCTCGAAATCAAGCATTTTACAGCAGGTTGGAGCAGCCTGTATCTCAGCACAGGAATAAGGTAGGGAAGAATTCTAAGGATCATTTTGACTGCCTCCAGAAGTTAGATCAGATGGCAAATTGGATTTGGTGCTAGGTCTTTCCCTTTAGGTTTTACCCCAACAATGTTTTCATTAGTTTCGCTCACTCTCGAAATCAAGCATTTTACAGCAGGTTGGAGCAGCCTGTATCTCAGCACAGGAATAAGGTAGGGAAGAATTCTAAGGATCATTTTGACTGCCTCCAGAAGTTAGATCAGATGGCAAATTGGATTTGGTGCTAGGTCTTTCCCTTTAGGTTTTACCCCAACAATGTTTTCATTAGTTTCGCTCACTCTCGAAATCAAGCATTTTACAGCAGGTTGGAGCAGCCTGTATCTCAGCACAGGAATAAGGTAGGGAAGAATTCTAAGGATCATTTTGACTGCCTCCAGAAGTTAGATCAGATGGCAAATTGGATTTGGTGCTAGGTCTTTCCCTTTAGGTTTTACCCCAACAATGTTTTCATTAGTTTCGCTCACTCTCGAAATCAAGCATTTTACAGCAGGTTGGAGCAGCCTGTATCTCAGCACAGGAATAAGGTAGGGAAGAATTCTAAGGATCATTTTGACTGCCTCCAGAAGTTAGATCAGATGGCAAATTGGATTTGGTGCTAGGTCTTTCCCTTTAGGTTTTACCCCAACAATGTTTTCATTAGTTTCGCTCACTCTCGAAATCAAGCATTTTACAGCAGGTTGGAGCAGCCTGTATCTCAGCACAGGAATAAGGTAGGGAAGAATTCTAAGGCTCATTTTGACTGCCTCCAGAAGTTAGATCAGATGGCAAATTGGATTTGGTGCTAGGTCTTTCCCTTTAGGTTTTACCCCAACAATGTTTTCATTAGTTTCGCTCACTCTCGAAATCAAGCATTTTACAGCAGGTTGGAGCAGCCTGTATCTCAGCACAGGAATAAGGTAGGGAAGAATTCTAAGGCTCATTTTGACTGCCTCCAGAAGTTAGATCAGATGGCAAATTGGATTTGGTGCTAGGTCTTTCCCTTTAGGTTTTACCCCAACAATGTTTTCATTAGTTTCGCTCACTCTCGAAATCAAGCATTTTACAGCAGGTTGGAGCAGCCTGTATCTCAGCACAGGAATAAGGTAGGGAAGAATTCTAAGGCTCATTTTGACTGCCTCCAGAAGTTAGATCAGATGGCAAATTGGATTTGGTGCTAGGTCTTTCCCTTTAGGTTTTACCCCAACAATGTTTTCATTAGTTTCGCTCACTCTCGAAATCAAGCATTTTACAGCAGGTTGGAGCAGCCTGTATCTCAGCACAGGAATAAGGTAGGGAAGAACTCTAAGGATCATTTTGACTGCCTCCAGAAGTTAGATCAGATGGCAAATTGGATTTGGTGCTAGGTCTTTCCCTTTAGGTTTTACCCCAACAATGTTTTCATTAGTTTCGCTCACTCTCGAAATCAAGCATTTTACAGCAGGTTGGAGCAGCCTGTATCTCAGCACAGGAATAAGGTAGGGAAGAATTCTAAGGATCATTTTGACTGCCTCCAGAAGTTAGATCAGATGGCAAATTGGATTTGGTGCTAGGTCTTTCCCTTTAGGTTTTACCCCAACAATGTTTTCATTAGTTTCGCTCACTCTCGAAATCAAGCATTTTACAGCAGGTTGGAGCAGCCTGTATCTCAGCACAGGAATAAGGTAGGGAAGAATTCTAAGGCTCATTTTGACTGCCTCCAGAAGTTAGATCAGATGGCAAATTGGATTTGGTGCTAGGTCTTTCCCTTTAGGTTTTACCCCAACAATGTTTTCATTAGTTTCGCTCACTCTCGAAATCAAGCATTTTACAGCAGGTTGGAGCAGCCTGTATCTCAGCACAGGAATAAGGTAGGGAAGAATTCTAAGGATCATTTTGACTGCCTCCAGAAGTTAGATCAGATGGCAAATTGGATTTGGTGCTAGGTCTTTCCCTTTAGGTTTTACCCCAACAATGTTTTCATTAGTTTCGCTCACTCTCGAAATCAAGCATTTTACAGCAGGTTGGAGCAGCCTGTATCTCAGCACAGGAATAAGGTAGGGAAGAATTCTAAGGATCATTTTGACTGCCTCCAGAAGTTAGATCAGATGGCAAATTGGATTTGGTGCTAGGTCTTTCCCTTTAGGTTTTACCCCAACAATGTTTTCATTAGTTTCGCTCACTCTCGAAATCAAGCATTTTACAGCAGGTTGGAGCAGCCTGTATCTCAGCACAGGAATAAGGTAGGGAAGAATTCTAAGGATCATTTTGACTGCCTCCAGAAGTTAGATCAGATGGCAAATTGGATTTGGTGCTAGGTCTTTCCCTTTAGGTTTTACCCCAACAATGTTTTCATTAGTTTCGCTCACTCTCGAAATCAAGCATTTTACAGCAGGTTGGAGCAGCCTGTATCTCAGCACAGGAATAAGGTAGGGAAGAATTCTAAGGATCATTTTGACTGCCTCCAGAAGTTAGATCAGATGGCAAATTGGATTTGGTGCTAGGTCTTTCCCTTTAGGTTTTACCCCAACAATGTTTTCATTAGTTTCGCTCACTCTCGAAATCAAGCATTTTACAGCAGGTTGGAGCAGCCTGTATCTCAGCACAGGAATAAGGTAGGGAAGAATTCAAATACTCATTTTGACTGCCTCCAGAAGTTAGATCAGATGGCAAATTGGATTTGGTGCTAGGTCTTTCCCTTTAGGTTTTACCCCAACAATGTTTTCATTAGTTTCGCTCACTCTCGAAATCAAGCATTTTACAGCAGGTTGGAGCAGCCTGTATCTCAGCACAGGAATAAGGTAGGGAAGAATTCAAATACTCATTTTGACTGCCTCCAGAAGTTAGATCAGATGGCAAATTGGATTTGGTGCTAGGTCTTTCCCTTTAGGTTTTACCCCAACAATGTTTTCATTAGTTTCGCTCACTCTCGAAATCAAGCATTTTACAGCAGGTTGGAGCAGCCTGTATCTCAGCACAGGAATAAGGTAGGGAAGAATTCTAAGGATCATTTTGACTGCCTCCAGAAGTTAGATCAGATGGCAAATTGGATTTGGTGCTAGGTCTTTCCCTTTAGGTTTTACCCCAACAATGTTTTCATTAGTTTCGCTCACTCTCGAAATCAAGCATTTTACAGCAGGTTGGAGCAGCCTGTATCTCAGCACAGGAATAAGGTAGGGAAGAATTCTAAGGATCATTTTGACTGCCTCCAGAAGTTAGATCAGATGGCAAATTGGATTTGGTGCTAGGTCTTTCCCTTTAGGTTTTACCCCAACAATGTTTTCATTAGTTTCGCTCACTCTCGAAATCAAGCATTTTACAGCAGGTTGGAGCAGCCTGTATGTCAGCACAGGAATAAGGTAGGGAAGAATTCTAAGGATCATTTTGACTGCCTCCAGAAGTTAGATCAGATGGCAAATTGGATTTGGTGCTAGGTCTTTCCCTTTAGGTTTTACCCCAACAATGTTTTCATTAGTTTCGCTCACTCTCGAAATCAAGCATTTTACAGCAGGTTGGAGCAGCCTGTATCTCAGCACAGGAATAAGGTAGGGAAGAATTCAAATACTCATTTTGACTGCCTCCAGAAGTTAGATCAGATGGCAAATTGGATTTGGTGCTAGGTCTTTCCCTTTAGGTTTTACCCCAACAATGTTTTCATTAGTTTCGCTCACTCTCGAAATCAAGCATTTTACAGCAGGTTGGAGCAGCCTGTATCTCAGCACAGGAATAAGGTAGGGAAGAATTCTAAGGATCATTTTGACTGCCTCCAGAAGTTAGATCAGATGGCAAATTGGATTTGGTGCTAGGTCTTTCCCTTTAGGTTTTACCCCAACAATGTTTTCATTAGTTTCGCTCACTCTCGAAATCAAGCATTTTACAGCAGGTTGGAGCAGCCTGTATCTCAGCACAGGAATAAGGTAGGGAAGAATTCTAAGGATCATTTTGACTGCCTCCAGAAGTTAGATCAGATGGCAAATTGGATTTGGTGCTAGGTCTTTCCCTTTAGGTTTTACCCCAACAATGTTTTCATTAGTTTCGCTCACTCTCGAAATCAAGCATTTTACAGCAGGTTGGAGCAGCCTGTATCTCAGCACAGGAATAAGGTAGGGAAGAATTCTAAGGATCATTTTGACTGCCTCCAGAAGTTAGATCAGATGGCAAATTGGATTTGGTGCTAGGTCTTTCCCTTTAGGTTTTACCCCAACAATGTTTTCATTAGTTTCGCTCACTCTCGAAATCAAGCATTTTACAGCAGGTTGGAGCAGCCTGTATCTCAGCACAGGAATAAGGTAGGGAAGAATTCTAAGGATCATTTTGACTGCCTCCAGAAGTTAGATCAGATGGCAAATTGGATTTGGTGCTAGGTCTTTCCCTTTAGGTTTTACCCCAACAATGTTTTCATTAGTTTCGCTCACTCTCGAAATCAAGCATTTTACAGCAGGTTGGAGCAGCCTGTATCTCAGCACAGGAATAAGGTAGGGAAGAATTCAAATACTCATTTTGACTGCCTCCAGAAGTTAGATCAGATGGCAAATTGGATTTGGTGCTAGGTCTTTCCCTTTAGGTTTTACCCCAACAATGTTTTCATTAGTTTCGCTCACTCTCGAAATCAAGCATTTTACACAGGTTGGAGCAGCCTGTATCTCAGCACAGGAATAAGGTAGGGAAGAATTCTAAGGATCATTTTGACTGCCTCCAGAAGTTAGATCAGATGGCAAATTGGATTTGGTGCTAGGTCTTTCCCTTTAGGTTTTACCCCAACAATGTTTTCATTAGTTTCGCTCACTCTCGAAATCAAGCATTTTACAGCAGGTTGGAGCAGCCTGTATCTCAGCACAGGAATAAGGTAGGGAAGAATTCTAAGGCTCATTTTGACTGCCTCCAGAAGTTAGATCAGATGGCAAATTGGATTTGGTGCTAGGTCTTTCCCTTTAGGTTTTACCCCAACAATGTTTTCATTAGTTTCGCTCACTCTCGAAATCAAGCATTTTACAGCAGGTTGGAGCAGCCTGTATCTCAGCACAGGAATAAGGTAGGGAAGAATTCTAAGGATCATTTTGACTGCCTCCAGAAGTTAGATCAGATGGCAAATTGGATTTGGTGCTAGGTCTTTCCCTTTAGGTTTTACCCCAACAATGTTTTCATTAGTTTCGCTCACTCTCGAAATCAAGCATTTTACAGCAGGTTGGAGCAGCCTGTATCTCAGCACAGGAATAAGGTAGGGAAGAATTCAAATACTCATTTTGACTGCCTCCAGAAGTTAGATCAGATGGCAAATTGGATTTGGTGCTAGGTCTTTCCCTTTAGGTTTTACCCCAACAATGTTTTCATTAGTTTCGCTCACTCTCGAAATCAAGCATTTTACAGCAGGTTGGAGCAGCCTGTATCTCAGCACAGGAATAAGGTAGGGAAGAATTCTAAGGATCATTTTGACTGCCTCCAGAAGTTAGATCAGATGGCAAATTGGATTTGGTGCTAGGTCTTTCCCTTTAGGTTTTACCCCAACAATGTTTTCATTAGTTTCGCTCACTCTCGAAATCAAGCATTTTACAGCAGGTTGGAGCAGCCTGTATCTCAGCACAGGAATAAGGTAGGGAAGAATTCTAAGGATCATTTTGACTGCCTCCAGAAGTTAGATCAGATGGCAAATTGGATTTGGTGCTAGGTCTTTCCCTTTAGGTTTTACCCCAACAATGTTTTCATTAGTTTCGCTCACTCTCGAAATCAAGCATTTTACAGCAGGTTGGAGCAGCCTGTATCTCAGCACAGGAATAAGGTAGGGAAGAATTCTAAGGATCATTTTGACTGCCTCCAGAAGTTAGATCAGATGGCAAATTGGATTTGGTGCTAGGTCTTTCCCTTTAGGTTTTACCCCAACAATGTTTTCATTAGTTTCGCTCACTCTCGAAATCAAGCATTTTACAGCAGGTTGGAGCAGCCTGTATCTCAGCACAGGAATAAGGTAGGGAAGAATTCTAAGGATCATTTTGACTGCCTCCAGAAGTTAGATCAGATGGCAAATTGGATTTGGTGCTAGGTCTTTCCCTTTAGGTTTTACCCCAACAATGTTTTCATTAGTTTCGCTCACTCTCGAAATCAAGCATTTTACAGCAGGTTGGAGCAGCCTGTATCTCAGCACAGGAATAAGGTAGGGAAGAATTCTAAGGCTCATTTTGACTGCCTCCAGAAGTTAGATCAGATGGCAAATTGGATTTGGTGCTAGGTCTTTCCCTTTAGGTTTTACCCCAACAATGTTTTCATTAGTTTCGCTCACTCTCGAAATCAAGCATTTTACAGCAGGTTGGAGCAGCCTGTATCTCAGCACAGGAATAAGGTAGGGAAGAATTCTAAGGATCATTTTGACTGCCTCCAGAAGTTAGATCAGATGGCAAATTGGATTTGGTGCTAGGTCTTTCCCTTTAGGTTTTACCCCAACAATGTTTTCATTAGTTTCGCTCACTCTCGAAATCAAGCATTTTACAGCAGGTTGGAGCAGCCTGTATCTCAGCACAGGAATAAGGTAGGGAAGAATTCTAAGGATCATTTTGACTGCCTCCAGAAGTTAGATCAGATGGCAAATTGGATTTGGTGCTAGGTCTTTCCCTTTAGGTTTTACCCCAACAATGTTTTCATTAGTTTCGCTCACTCTCGAAATCAAGCATTTTACAGCAGGTTGGAGCAGCCTGTATCTCAGCACAGGAATAAGGTAGGGAAGAATTCTAAGGCTCATTTTGACTGCCTCCAGAAGTTAGATCAGATGGCAAATTGGATTTGGTGCTAGGTCTTTCCCTTTAGGTTTTACCCCAACAATGTTTTCATTAGTTTCGCTCACTCTCGAAATCAAGCATTTTACAGCAGGTTGGAGCAGCCTGTATCTCAGCACAGGAATAAGGTAGGGAAGAACTCTAAGGATCATTTTGACTGCCTCCAGAAGTTAGATCAGATGGCAAATTGGATTTGGTGCTAGGTCTTTCCCTTTAGGTTTTACCCCAACAATGTTTTCATTAGTTTCGCTCACTCTCGAAATCAAGCATTTTACAGCAGGTTGGAGCAGCCTGTATCTCAGCACAGGAATAAGGTAGGGAAGAATTCTAAGGCTCATTTTGACTGCCTCCAGAAGTTAGATCAGATGGCAAATTGGATTTGGTGCTAGGTCTTTCCCTTTAGGTTTTACCCCAACAATGTTTTCATTAGTTTCGCTCACTCTCGAAATCAAGCATTTTACAGCAGGTTGGAGCAGCCTGTATCTCAGCACAGGAATAAGGTAGGGAAGAATTCAAATACTCATTTTGACTGCCTCCAGAAGTTAGATCAGATGGCAAATTGGATTTGGTGCTAGGTCTTTCCCTTTAGGTTTTACCCCAACAATGTTTTCATTAGTTTCGCTCACTCTCGAAATCAAGCATTTTACAGCAGGTTGGAGCAGCCTGTATCTCAGCACAGGAATAAGGTAGGGAAGAATTCTAAGGATCATTTTGACTGCCTCCAGAAGTTAGATCAGATGGCAAATTGGATTTGGTGCTAGGTCTTTCCCTTTAGGTTTTACCCCAACAATGTTTTCATTAGTTTCGCTCACTCTCGAAATCAAGCATTTTACAGCAGGTTGGAGCAGCCTGTATCTCAGCACAGGAATAAGGTAGGGAAGAATTCTAAGGATCATTTTGACTGCCTCCAGAAGTTAGATCAGATGGCAAATTGGATTTGGTGCTAGGTCTTTCCCTTTAGGTTTTACCCCAACAATGTTTTCATTAGTTTCGATCACTCTCGAAATCAAGCATTTTACAGCAGGTTGGAGCAGCCTGTATCTCAGCACAGGAATAAGGTAGGGAAGAATTCTAAGGATCATTTTGACTGCCTCCAGAAGTTAAGATCAGATGGCAAATTGGATTTGGTGCTAGGTCTTTCCCTTTAGGTTTTACCCCAACAATGTTTTCATTAGTTTCGCTCACTCTCGAAATCAAGCATTTTACAGCAGGTTGGAGCAGCCTGTATCTCAGCACAGGAATAAGGTAGGGAAGAATTCTAAGGATCATTTTGACTGCCTCCAGAAGTTAGATCAGATGGCAAATTGGATTTGGTGCTAGGTCTTTCCCTTTAGGTTTTACCCCAACAATGTTTTCATTAGTTTCGCTCACTCTCGAAATCAAGCATTTTACAGCAGGTTGGAGCAGCCTGTATCTCAGCACAGGAATAAGGTAGGGAAGAATTCAAATACTCATTTTGACTGCCTCCAGAAGTTAGATCAGATGGCAAATTGGATTTGGTGCTAGGTCTTTCCCTTTAGGTTTTACCCCAACAATGTTTTCATTAGTTTCGCTCACTCTCGAAATCAAGCATTTTACAGCAGGTTGGAGCAGCCTGTATCTCAGCACAGGAATAAGGTAGGGAAGAATTCTAAGGATCATTTTGACTGCCTCCAGAAGTTAGATCAGATGGCAAATTGGATTTGGTGCTAGGTCTTTCCCTTTAGGTTTTACCCCAACAATGTTTTCATTAGTTTCGCTCACTCTCGAAATCAAGCATTTTACAGCAGGTTGGAGCAGCCTGTATCTCAGCACAGGAATAAGGTAGGGAAGAATTCTAAGGCTCATTTTGACTGCCTCCAGAAGTTAGATCAGATGGCAAATTGGATTTGGTGCTAGGTCTTTCCCTTTAGGTTTTACCCCAACAATGTTTTCATTAGTTTCGCTCACTCTCGAAATCAAGCATTTTACAGCAGGTTGGAGCAGCCTGTATCTCAGCACAGGAATAAGGTAGGGAAGAATTCTAAGGATCATTTTGACTGCCTCCAGAAGTTAGATCAGATGGCAAATTGGATTTGGTGCTAGGTCTTTCCCTTTAGGTTTTACCCCAACAATGTTTTCATTAGTTTCGCTCACTCTCGAAATCAAGCATTTTACAGCAGGTTGGAGCAGCCTGTATCTCAGCACAGGAATAAGGTAGGGAAGAATTCTAAGGCTCATTTTGACTGCCTCCAGAAGTTAGATCAGATGGCAAATTGGATTTGGTGCTAGGTCTTTCCCTTTAGGTTTTACCCCAACAATGTTTTCATTAGTTTCGCTCACTCTCGAAATCAAGCATTTTACAGCAGGTTGGAGCAGCCTGTATCTCAGCACAGGAATAAGGTAGGGAAGAACTCTAAGGATCATTTTGACTGCCTCCAGAAGTTAGATCAGATGGCAAATTGGATTTGGTGCTAGGTCTTTCCCTTTAGGTTTTACCCCAACAATGTTTTCATTAGTTTCGCTCACTCTCGAAATCAAGCATTTTACAGCAGGTTGGAGCAGCCTGTATCTCAGCACAGGAATAAGGTAGGGAAGAATTCTAAGGCTCATTTTGACTGCCTCCAGAAGTTAGATCAGATGGCAAATTGGATTTGGTGCTAGGTCTTTCCCTTTAGGTTTTACCCCAACAATGTTTTCATTAGTTTCGCTCACTCTCGAAATCAAGCATTTTACAGCAGGTTGGAGCAGCCTGTATCTCAGCACAGGAATAAGGTAGGGAAGAATTCAAATACTCATTTTGACTGCCTCCAGAAGTTAGATCAGATGGCAAATTGGATTTGGTGCTAGGTCTTTCCCTTTAGGTTTTACCCCAACAATGTTTTCATTAGTTTCGCTCACTCTCGAAATCAAGCATTTTACAGCAGGTTGGAGCAGCCTGTATCTCAGCACAGGAATAAGGTAGGGAAGAATTCTAAGGATCATTTTGACTGCCTCCAGAAGTTAGATCAGATGGCAAATTGGATTTGGTGCTAGGTCTTTCCCTTTAGGTTTTACCCCAACAATGTTTTCATTAGTTTCGATCACTCTCGAAATCAAGCATTTTACAGCAGGTTGGAGCAGCCTGTATCTCAGCACAGGAATAAGGTAGGGAAGAATTCTAAGGATCATTTTGACTGCCTCCAGAAGTTAGATCAGATGGCAAATTGGATTTGGTGCTAGGTCTTTCCCTTTAGGTTTTACCCCAACAATGTTTTCATTAGTTTCGCTCACTCTCGAAATCAAGCATTTTACAGCAGGTTGGAGCAGCCTGTATCTCAGCACAGGAATAAGGTAGGGAAGAATTCTAAGGATCATTTTGACTGCCTCCAGAAGTTAGATCAGATGGCAAATTGGATTTGGTGCTAGGTCTTTCCCTTTAGGTTTTACCCCAACAATGTTTTCATTAGTTTCGCTCACTCTCGAAATCAAGCATTTTACAGCAGGTTGGAGCAGCCTGTATCTCAGCACAGGAATAAGGTAGGGAAGAATTCTAAGGATCATTTTGACTGCCTCCAGAAGTTAGATCAGATGGCAAATTGGATTTGGTGCTAGGTCTTTCCCTTTAGGTTTTACCCCAACAATGTTTTCATTAGTTTCGCTCACTCTCGAAATCAAGCATTTTACAGCAGGTTGGAGCAGCCTGTATCTCAGCACAGGAATAAGGTAGGGAAGAATTCAAATACTCATTTTGACTGCCTCCAGAAGTTAGATCAGATGGCAAATTGGATTTGGTGCTAGGTCTTTCCCTTTAGGTTTTACCCCAACAATGTTTTCATTAGTTTCGCTCACTCTCGAAATCAAGCATTTTACAGCAGGTTGGAGCAGCCTGTATCTCAGCACAGGAATAAGGTAGGGAAGAATTCAAATACTCATTTTGACTGCCTCCAGAAGTTAGATCAGATGGCAAATTGGATTTGGTGCTAGGTCTTTCCCTTTAGGTTTTACCCCAACAATGTTTTCATTAGTTTCGCTCACTCTCGAAATCAAGCATTTTACAGCAGGTTGGAGCAGCCTGTATCTCAGCACAGGAATAAGGTAGGGAAGAATTCTAAGGATCATTTTGACTGCCTCCAGAAGTTAGATCAGATGGCAAATTGGATTTGGTGCTAGGTCTTTCCCTTTAGGTTTTACCCCAACAATGTTTTCATTAGTTTCGCTCACTCTCGAAATCAAGCATTTTACAGCAGGTTGGAGCAGCCTGTATCTCAGCACAGGAATAAGGTAGGGAAGAATTCTAAGGATCATTTTGACTGCCTCCAGAAGTTAGATCAGATGGCAAATTGGATTTGGTGCTAGGTCTTTCCCTTTAGGTTTTACCCCAACAATGTTTTCATTAGTTTCGCTCACTCTCGAAATCAAGCATTTTACAGCAGGTTGGAGCAGCCTGTATGTCAGCACAGGAATAAGGTAGGGAAGAATTCTAAGGATCATTTTGACTGCCTCCAGAAGTTAGATCAGATGGCAAATTGAATTTGGTGCTAGGTCTTTCCCTTTAGGTTTTACCCCAACAATGTTTTCATTAGTTTCGCTCACTCTCGAAATCAAGCATTTTACAGCAGGTTGGAGCAGCCTGTATCTCAGCACAGGAATAAGGTAGGGAAGAATTCAAATACTCATTTTGACTGCCTCCAGAAGTTAGATCAGATGGCAAATTGGATTTGGTGCTAGGTCTTTCCCTTTAGGTTTTACCCCAACAATGTTTTCATTAGTTTCGCTCACTCTCGAAATCAAGCATTTTACAGCAGGTTGGAGCAGCCTGTATCTCAGCACAGGAATAAGGTAGGGAAGAATTCAAATACTCATTTTGACTGCCTCCAGAAGTTAGATCAGATGGCAAATTGGATTTGGTGCTAGGTCTTTCCCTTTAGGTTTTACCCCAACAATGTTTTCATTAGTTTCGCTCACTCTCGAAATCAAGCATTTTACAGCAGGTTGGAGCAGCCTGTATCTCAGCACAGGAATAAGGTAGGGAAGAATTCTAAGGATCATTTTGACTGCCTCCAGAAGTTAGATCAGATGGCAAATTGGATTTGGTGCTAGGTCTTTCCCTTTAGGTTTTACCCCAACAATGTTTTCATTAGTTTCGCTCACTCTCGAAATCAAGCATTTTACAGCAGGTTGGAGCAGCCTGTATCTCAGCACAGGAATAAGGTAGGGAAGAATTCTAAGGATCATTTTGACTGCCTCCAGAAGTTAGATCAGATGGCAAATTGGATTTGGTGCTAGGTCTTTCCCTTTAGGTTTTACCCCAACAATGTTTTCATTAGTTTCGCTCACTCTCGAAATCAAGCATTTTACAGCAGGTTGGAGCAGCCTGTATCTCAGCACAGGAATAAGGTAGGGAAGAATTCTAAGGATCATTTTGACTGCCTCCAGAAGTTAGATCAGATGGCAAATTGGATTTGGTGCTAGGTCTTTCCCTTTAGGTTTTACCCCAACAATGTTTTCATTAGTTTCGCTCACTCTCGAAATCAAGCATTTTACAGCAGGTTGGAGCAGCCTGTATCTCAGCACAGGAATAAGGTAGGGAAGAATTCAAATACTCATTTTGACTGCCTCCAGAAGTTAGATCAGATGGCAAATTGGATTTGGTGCTAGGTCTTTCCCTTTAGGTTTTACCCCAACAATGTTTTCATTAGTTTCGCTCACTCTCGAAATCAAGCATTTTACAGCAGGTTGGAGCAGCCTGTATCTCAGCACAGGAATAAGGTAGGGAAGAATTCTAAGGATCATTTTGACTGCCTCCAGAAGTTAGATCAGATGGCAAATTGGATTTGGTGCTAGGTCTTTCCCTTTAGGTTTTACCCCCAACAATGTTTTCATTAGTTTCGCTCACTCTCGAAATCAAGCATTTTACAGCAGGTTGGAGCAGCCTGTATCTCAGCACAGGAATAAGGTAGGGAAGAATTCTAAGGATCATTTTGACTGCCTCCAGAAGTTAGATCAGATGGCAAATTGGATTTGGTGCTAGGTCTTTCCCTTTAGGTTTTACCCCAACAATGTTTTCATTAGTTTCGCTCACTCTCGAAATCAAGCATTTTACAGCAGGTTGGAGCAGCCTGTATCTCAGCACAGGAATAAGGTAGGGAAGAATTCTAAGGATCATTTTGACTGCCTCCAGAAGTTAGATCAGATGGCAAATTGGATTTGGTGCTAGGTCTTTCCCTTTAGGTTTTACCCCAACAATGTTTTCATTAGTTTCGCTCACTCTCGAAATCAAGCATTTTACAGCAGGTTGGAGCAGCCTGTATCTCAGCACAGGAATAAGGTAGGGAAGAATTCTAAGGATCATTTTGACTGCCTCCAGAAGTTAGATCAGATGGCAAATTGGATTTGGTGCTAGGTCTTTCCCTTTAGGTTTTACCCCAACAATGTTTTCATTAGTTTCGCTCACTCTCGAAATCAAGCATTTTACAGCAGGTTGGAGCAGCCTGTATCTCAGCACAGGAATAAGGTAGGGAAGAATTCAAATACTCATTTTGACTGCCTCCAGAAGTTAGATCAGATGGCAAATTGGATTTGGTGCTAGGTCTTTCCCTTTAGGTTTTACCCCAACAATGTTTTCATTAGTTTCGCTCACTCTCGAAATCAAGCATTTTACAGCAGGTTGGAGCAGCCTGTATCTCAGCACAGGAATAAGGTAGGGAAGAATTCTAAGGATCATTTTGACTGCCTCCAGAAGTTAGATCAGATGGCAAATTGGATTTGGTGCTAGGTCTTTCCCTTTAGGTTTTACCCCAACAATGTTTTCATTAGTTTCGCTCACTCTCGAAATCAAGCATTTTACAGCAGGTTGGAGCAGCCTGTATCTCAGCACAGGAATAAGGTAGGGAAGAATTCTAAGGCTCATTTTGACTGCCTCCAGAAGTTAGATCAGATGGCAAATTGGATTTGGTGCTAGGTCTTTCCCTTTAGGTTTTACCCCAACAATGTTTTCATTAGTTTCGCTCACTCTCGAAATCAAGCATTTTACAGCAGGTTGGAGCAGCCTGTATCTCAGCACAGGAATAAGGTAGGGAAGAATTCTAAGGATCATTTTGACTGCCTCCAGAAGTTAGATCAGATGGCAAATTGGATTTGGTGCTAGGTCTTTCCCTTTAGGTTTTACCCCAACAATGTTTTCATTAGTTTCGATCACTCTCGAAATCAAGCATTTTACAGCAGGTTGGAGCAGCCTGTATCTCAGCACAGGAATAAGGTAGGGAAGAATTCTAAGGATCATTTTGACTGCCTCCAGAAGTTAGATCAGATGGCAAATTGGATTTGGTGCTAGGTCTTTCCCTTTAGGTTTTACCCCAACAATGTTTTCATTAGTTTCGCTCACTCTCGAAATCAAGCATTTTACAGCAGGTTGGAGCAGCCTGTATCTCAGCACAGGAATAAGGTAGGGAAGAATTCTAAGGATCATTTTGACTGCCTCCAGAAGTTAGATCAGATGGCAAATTGGATTTGGTGCTAGGTCTTTCCCTTTAGGTTTTACCCCAACAATGTTTTCATTAGTTTCGATCACTCTCGAAATCAAGCATTTTACAGCAGGTTGGAGCAGCCTGTATCTCAGCACAGGAATAAGGTAGGGAAGAATTCTAAGGATCATTTTGACTGCCTCCAGAAGTTAGATCAGATGGCAAATTGGATTTGGTGCTAGGTCTTTCCCTTTAGGTTTTACCCCAACAATGTTTTCATTAGTTTCGCTCACTCTCGAAATCAAGCATTTTACAGCAGGTTGGAGCAGCCTGTATCTCAGCACAGGAATAAGGTAGGGAAGAATTCTAAGGATCATTTTGACTGCCTCCAGAAGTTAGATCAGATGGCAAATTGGATTTGGTGCTAGGTCTTTCCCTTTAGGTTTTACCCCAACAATGTTTTCATTAGTTTCGCTCACTCTCGAAATCAAGCATTTTACAGCAGGTTGGAGCAGCCTGTATCTCAGCACAGGAATAAGGTAGGGAAGAATTCAAATACTCATTTTGACTGCCTCCAGAAGTTAGATCAGATGGCAAATTGGATTTGGTGCTAGGTCTTTCCCTTTAGGTTTTACCCCAACAATGTTTTCATTAGTTTCGCTCACTCTCGAAATCAAGCATTTTACAGCAGGTTGGAGCAGCCTGTATCTCAGCACAGGAATAAGGTAGGGAAGAATTCTAAGGATCATTTTGACTGCCTCCAGAAGTTAGATCAGATGGCAAATTGGATTTGGTGCTAGGTCTTTCCCTTTAGGTTTTACCCCAACAATGTTTTCATTAGTTTCGCTCACTCTCGAAATCAAGCATTTTACAGCAGGTTGGAGCAGCCTGTATCTCAGCACAGGAATAAGGTAGGGAAGAATTCTAAGGCTCATTTTGACTGCCTCCAGAAGTTAGATCAGATGGCAAATTGGATTTGGTGCTAGGTCTTTCCCTTTAGGTTTTACCCCAACAATGTTTTCATTAGTTTCGCTCACTCTCGAAATCAAGCATTTTACAGCAGGTTGGAGCAGCCTGTATCTCAGCACAGGAATAAGGTAGGGAAGAATTCTAAGGATCATTTTGACTGCCTCCAGAAGTTAGATCAGATGGCAAATTGGATTTGGTGCTAGGTCTTTCCCTTTAGGTTTTACCCCAACAATGTTTTCATTAGTTTCGCTCACTCTCGAAATCAGCATTTTACAGCAGGTTGGAGCAGCCTGTATCTCAGCACAGGAATAAGGTAGGGAAGAATTCTAAGGCTCATTTTGACTGCCTCCAGAAGTTAGATCAGATGGCAAATTGGATTTGGTGCTAGGTCTTTCCCTTTAGGTTTTACCCCAACAATGTTTTCATTAGTTTCGCTCACTCTCGAAATCAAGCATTTTACAGCAGGTTGGAGCAGCCTGTATCTCAGCACAGGAATAAGGTAGGGAAGAACTCTAAGGATCATTTTGACTGCCTCCAGAAGTTAGATCAGATGGCAAATTGGATTTGGTGCTAGGTCTTTCCCTTTAGGTTTTACCCCAACAATGTTTTCATTAGTTTCGCTCACTCTCGAAATCAAGCATTTTACAGCAGGTTGGAGCAGCCTGTATCTCAGCACAGGAATAAGGTAGGGAAGAATTCTAAGGCTCATTTTGACTGCCTCCAGAAGTTAGATCAGATGGCAAATTGGATTTGGTGCTAGGTCTTTCCCTTTAGGTTTTACCCCAACAATGTTTTCATTAGTTTCGCTCACTCTCGAAATCAAGCATTTTACAGCAGGTTGGAGCAGCCTGTATCTCAGCACAGGAATAAGGTAGGGAAGAATTCAAATACTCATTTTGACTGCCTCCAGAAGTTAGATCAGATGGCAAATTGGATTTGGTGCTAGGTCTTTCCCTTTAGGTTTTACCCCAACAATGTTTTCATTAGTTTCGCTCACTCTCGAAATCAAGCATTTTACAGCAGGTTGGAGCAGCCTGTATCTCAGCACAGGAATAAGGTAGGGAAGAATTCTAAGGATCATTTTGACTGCCTCCAGAAGTTAGATCAGATGGCAAATTGGATTTGGTGCTAGGTCTTTCCCTTTAGGTTTTACCCCAACAATGTTTTCATTAGTTTCGATCACTCTCGAAATCAAGCATTTTACAGCAGGTTGGAGCAGCCTGTATCTCAGCACAGGAATAAGGTAGGGAAGAATTCTAAGGATCATTTTGACTGCCTCCAGAAGTTAGATCAGATGGCAAATTGGATTTGGTGCTAGGTCTTTCCCTTTAGGTTTTACCCCAACAATGTTTTCATTAGTTTCGCTCACTCTCGAAATCAAGCATTTTACAGCAGGTTGGAGCAGCCTGTATCTCAGCACAGGAATAAGGTAGGGAAGAATTCTAAGGATCATTTTGACTGCCTCCAGAAGTTAGATCAGATGGCAAATTGGATTTGGTGCTAGGTCTTTCCCTTTAGGTTTTACCCCAACAATGTTTTCATTAGTTTCGCTCACTCTCGAAATCAAGCATTTTACAGCAGGTTGGAGCAGCCTGTATCTCAGCACAGGAATAAGGTAGGGAAGAATTCTAAGGATCATTTTGACTGCCTCCAGAAGTTAGATCAGATGGCAAATTGGATTTGGTGCTAGGTCTTTCCCTTTAGGTTTTACCCCAACAATGTTTTCATTAGTTTCGCTCACTCTCGAAATCAAGCATTTTACAGCAGGTTGGAGCAGCCTGTATCTCAGCACAGGAATAAGGTAGGGAAGAATTCAAATACTCATTTTGACTGCCTCCAGAAGTTAGATCAGATGGCAAATTGGATTTGGTGCTAGGTCTTTCCCTTTAGGTTTTACCCCAACAATGTTTTCATTAGTTTCGCTCACTCTCGAAATCAAGCATTTTACAGCAGGTTGGAGCAGCCTGTATCTCAGCACAGGAATAAGGTAGGGAAGAATTCAAATACTCATTTTGACTGCCTCCAGAAGTTAGATCAGATGGCAAATTGGATTTGGTGCTAGGTCTTTCCCTTTAGGTTTTACCCCAACAATGTTTTCATTAGTTTCGCTCACTCTCGAAATCAAGCATTTTACAGCAGGTTGGAGCAGCCTGTATCTCAGCACAGGAATAAGGTAGGGAAGAATTCTAAGGATCATTTTGACTGCCTCCAGAAGTTAGATCAGATGGCAAATTGGATTTGGTGCTAGGTCTTTCCCTTTAGGTTTTACCCCAACAATGTTTTCATTAGTTTCGCTCACTCTCGAAATCAAGCATTTTACAGCAGGTTGGAGCAGCCTGTATCTCAGCACAGGAATAAGGTAGGGAAGAATTCTAAGGATCATTTTGACTGCCTCCAGAAGTTAGATCAGATGGCAAATTGGATTTGGTGCTAGGTCTTTCCCTTTAGGTTTTACCCCAACAATGTTTTCATTAGTTTCGCTCACTCTCGAAATCAAGCATTTTACAGCAGGTTGGAGCAGCCTGTATGTCAGCACAGGAATAAGGTAGGGAAGAATTCTAAGGATCATTTTGACTGCCTCCAGAAGTTAGATCAGATGGCAAATTGAATTTGGTGCTAGGTCTTTCCCTTTAGGTTTTACCCCAACAATGTTTTCATTAGTTTCGCTCACTCTCGAAATCAAGCATTTTACAGCAGGTTGGAGCAGCCTGTATCTCAGCACAGGAATAAGGTAGGGAAGAATTCAAATACTCATTTTGACTGCCTCCAGAAGTTAGATCAGATGGCAAATTGGATTTGGTGCTAGGTCTTTCCCTTTAGGTTTTACCCCAACAATGTTTTCATTAGTTTCGCTCACTCTCGAAATCAAGCATTTTACAGCAGGTTGGAGCAGCCTGTATCTCAGCACAGGAATAAGGTAGGGAAGAATTCAAATACTCATTTTGACTGCCTCCAGAAGTTAGATCAGATGGCAAATTGGATTTGGTGCTAGGTCTTTCCCTTTAGGTTTTTACCCCAACAATGTTTTCATTAGTTTCGCTCACTCTCGAAATCAAGCATTTTACAGCAGGTTGGAGCAGCCTGTATCTCAGCACAGGAATAAGGTAGGGAAGAATTCTAAGGATCATTTTGACTGCCTCCAGAAGTTAGATCAGATGGCAAATTGGATTTGGTGCTAGGTCTTTCCCTTTAGGTTTTACCCCAACAATGTTTTCATTAGTTTCGCTCACTCTCGAAATCAAGCATTTTACAGCAGGTTGGAGCAGCCTGTATCTCAGCACAGGAATAAGGTAGGGAAGAATTCTAAGGATCATTTTGACTGCCTCCAGAAGTTAGATCAGATGGCAAATTGGATTTGGTGCTAGGTCTTTCCCTTTAGGTTTTACCCCAACAATGTTTTCATTAGTTTCGCTCACTCTCGAAATCAAGCATTTTACAGCAGGTTGGAGCAGCCTGTATCTCAGCACAGGAATAAGGTAGGGAAGAATTCTAAGGATCATTTTGACTGCCTCCAGAAGTTAGATCAGATGGCAAATTGGATTTGGTGCTAGGTCTTTCCCTTTAGGTTTTACCCCAACAATGTTTTCATTAGTTTCGCTCACTCTCGAAATCAAGCATTTTACAGCAGGTTGGAGCAGCCTGTATCTCAGCACAGGAATAAGGTAGGGAAGAATTCAAATACTCATTTTGACTGCCTCCAGAAGTTAGATCAGATGGCAAATTGGATTTGGTGCTAGGTCTTTCCCTTTAGGTTTTACCCCAACAATGTTTTCATTAGTTTCGCTCACTCTCGAAATCAAGCATTTTACAGCAGGTTGGAGCAGCCTGTATCTCAGCACAGGAATAAGGTAGGGAAGAATTCTAAGGATCATTTTGACTGCCTCCAGAAGTTAGATCAGATGGCAAATTGGATTTGGTGCTAGGTCTTTCCCTTTAGGTTTTACCCCAACAATGTTTTCATTAGTTTCGCTCACTCTCGAAATCAAGCATTTTACAGCAGGTTGGAGCAGCCTGTATCTCAGCACAGGAATAAGGTAGGGAAGAATTCTAAGGATCATTTTGACTGCCTCCAGAAGTTAGATCAGATGGCAAATTGGATTTGGTGCTAGGTCTTTCCCTTTAGGTTTTACCCCAACAATGTTTTCATTAGTTTCGCTCACTCTCGAAATCAAGCATTTTACAGCAGGTTGGAGCAGCCTGTATCTCAGCACAGGAATAAGGTAGGGAAGAATTCTAAGGATCATTTTGACTGCCTCCAGAAGTTAGATCAGATGGCAAATTGGATTTGGTGCTAGGTCTTTCCCTTTAGGTTTTACCCCAACAATGTTTTCATTAGTTTCGCTCACTCTCGAAATCAAGCATTTTACAGCAGGTTGGAGCAGCCTGTATCTCAGCACAGGAATAAGGTAGGGAAGAATTCTAAGGATCATTTTGACTGCCTCCAGAAGTTAGATCAGATGGCAAATTGGATTTGGTGCTAGGTCTTTCCCTTTAGGTTTTACCCCAACAATGTTTTCATTAGTTTCGCTCACTCTCGAAATCAAGCATTTTACAGCAGGTTGGAGCAGCCTGTATCTCAGCACAGGAATAAGGTAGGGAAGAATTCAAATACTCATTTTGACTGCCTCCAGAAGTTAGATCAGATGGCAAATTGGATTTGGTGCTAGGTCTTTCCCTTTAGGTTTTACCCCAACAATGTTTTCATTAGTTTCGCTCACTCTCGAAATCAAGCATTTTACAGCAGGTTGGAGCAGCCTGTATCTCAGCACAGGAATAAGGTAGGGAAGAATTCTAAGGATCATTTTGACTGCCTCCAGAAGTTAGATCAGATGGCAAATTGGATTTGGTGCTAGGTCTTTCCCTTTAGGTTTTACCCCAACAATGTTTTCATTAGTTTCGCTCACTCTCGAAATCAAGCATTTTACAGCAGGTTGGAGCAGCCTGTATCTCAGCACAGGAATAAGGTAGGGAAGAATTCTAAGGCTCATTTTGACTGCCTCCAGAAGTTAGATCAGATGGCAAATTGGATTTGGTGCTAGGTCTTTCCCTTTAGGTTTTACCCCAACAATGTTTTCATTAGTTTCGCTCACTCTCGAAATCAAGCATTTTACAGCAGGTTGGAGCAGCCTGTATCTCAGCACAGGAATAAGGTAGGGAAGAATTCTAAGGATCATTTTGACTGCCTCCAGAAGTTAGATCAGATGGCAAATTGGATTTGGTGCTAGGTCTTTCCCTTTAGGTTTTACCCCAACAATGTTTTCATTAGTTTCGCTCACTCTCGAAATCAAGCATTTTACAGCAGGTTGGAGCAGCCTGTATCTCAGCACAGGAATAAGGTAGGGAAGAATTCAAATACTCATTTTGACTGCCTCCAGAAGTTAGATCAGATGGCAAATTGGATTTGGTGCTAGGTCTTTCCCTTTAGGTTTTACCCCAACAATGTTTTTCATTAGTTTCGCTCACTCTCGAAATCAAGCATTTTACAGCAGGTTGGAGCAGCCTGTATCTCAGCACAGGAATAAGGTAGGGAAGAATTCTAAGGATCATTTTGACTGCCTCCAGAAGTTAGATCAGATGGCAAATTGGATTTGGTGCTAGGTCTTTCCCTTTAGGTTTTACCCCAACAATGTTTTCATTAGTTTCGCTCACTCTCGAAATCAAGCATTTTACAGCAGGTTGGAGCAGCCTGTATCTCAGCACAGGAATAAGGTAGGGAAGAATTCTAAGGCTCATTTTGACTGCCTCCAGAAGTTAGATCAGATGGCAAATTGGATTTGGTGCTAGGTCTTTCCCTTTAGGTTTTACCCCAACAATGTTTTCATTAGTTTCGCTCACTCTCGAAATCAAGCATTTTACAGCAGGTTGGAGCAGCCTGTATCTCAGCACAGGAATAAGGTAGGGAAGAATTCTAAGGATCATTTTGACTGCCTCCAGAAGTTAGATCAGATGGCAAATTGGATTTGGTGCTAGGTCTTTCCCTTTAGGTTTTACCCCAACAATGTTTTCATTAGTTTCGCTCACTCTCGAAATCAAGCATTTTACAGCAGGTTGGAGCAGCCTGTATCTCAGCACAGGAATAAGGTAGGGAAGAATTCTAAGGATCATTTTGACTGCCTCCAGAAGTTAGATCAGATGGCAAATTGGATTTGGTGCTAGGTCTTTCCCTTTAGGTTTTACCCCAACAATGTTTTCATTAGTTTCGCTCACTCTCGAAATCAAGCATTTTACAGCAGGTTGGAGCAGCCTGTATCTCAGCACAGGAATAAGGTAGGGAAGAATTCTAAGGCTCATTTTGACTGCCTCCAGAAGTTAGATCAGATGGCAAATTGGATTTGGTGCTAGGTCTTTCCCTTTAGGTTTTACCCCAACAATGTTTTCATTAGTTTCGCTCACTCTCGAAATCAAGCATTTTACAGCAGGTTGGAGCAGCCTGTATCTCAGCACAGGAATAAGGTAGGGAAGAACTCTAAGGATCATTTTGACTGCCTCCAGAAGTTAGATCAGATGGCAAATTGGATTTGGTGCTAGGTCTTTCCCTTTAGGTTTTACCCCAACAATGTTTTCATTAGTTTCGCTCACTCTCGAAATCAAGCATTTTACAGCAGGTTGGAGCAGCCTGTATCTCAGCACAGGAATAAGGTAGGGAAGAATTCTAAGGCTCATTTTGACTGCCTCCAGAAGTTAGATCAGATGGCAAATTGGATTTGGTGCTAGGTCTTTCCCTTTAGGTTTTACCCCAACAATGTTTTCATTAGTTTCGCTCACTCTCGAAATCAAGCATTTTACAGCAGGTTGGAGCAGCCTGTATCTCAGCACAGGAATAAGGTAGGGAAGAATTCAAATACTCATTTTGACTGCCTCCAGAAGTTAGATCAGATGGCAAATTGGATTTGGTGCTAGGTCTTTCCCTTTAGGTTTTACCCCAACAATGTTTTCATTAGTTTCGCTCACTCTCGAAATCAAGCATTTTACAGCAGGTTGGAGCAGCCTGTATCTCAGCACAGGAATAAGGTAGGGAAGAATTCTAAGGATCATTTTGACTGCCTCCAGAAGTTAGATCAGATGGCAAATTGGATTTGGTGCTAGGTCTTTCCCTTTAGGTTTTACCCCAACAATGTTTTCATTAGTTTCGATCACTCTCGAAATCAAGCATTTTACAGCAGGTTGGAGCAGCCTGTATCTCAGCACAGGAATAAGGTAGGGAAGAATTCTAAGGATCATTTTGACTGCCTCCAGAAGTTAGATCAGATGGCAAATTGGATTTGGTGCTAGGTCTTTCCCTTTAGGTTTTACCCCAACAATGTTTTCATTAGTTTCGCTCACTCTCGAAATCAAGCATTTTACAGCAGGTTGGAGCAGCCTGTATCTCAGCACAGGAATAAGGTAGGGAAGAATTCTAAGGATCATTTTGACTGCCTCCAGAAGTTAGATCAGATGGCAAATTGGATTTGGTGCTAGGTCTTTCCCTTTAGGTTTTACCCCAACAATGTTTTCATTAGTTTCGCTCACTCTCGAAATCAAGCATTTTACAGCAGGTTGGAGCAGCCTGTATCTCAGCACAGGAATAAGGTAGGGAAGAATTCTAAGGATCATTTTGACTGCCTCCAGAAGTTAGATCAGATGGCAAATTGGATTTGGTGCTAGGTCTTTCCCTTTAGGTTTTACCCCAACAATGTTTTCATTAGTTTCGCTCACTCTCGAAATCAAGCATTTTACAGCAGGTTGGAGCAGCCTGTATCTCAGCACAGGAATAAGGTAGGGAAGAATTCTAAGGATCATTTTGACTGCCTCCAGAAGTTAGATCAGATGGCAAATTGGATTTGGTGCTAGGTCTTTCCCTTTAGGTTTTACCCCAACAATGTTTTCATTAGTTTCGCTCACTCTCGAAATCAAGCATTTTACAGCAGGTTGGAGCAGCCTGTATCTCAGCACAGGAATAAGGTAGGGAAGAATTCTAAGGATCATTTTGACTGCCTCCAGAAGTTAGATCAGATGGCAAATTGGATTTGGTGCTAGGTCTTTCCCTTTAGGTTTTACCCCAACAATGTTTTCATTAGTTTGGCTCACTCTCGAAATCAAGCATTTTACAGCAGGTTGGAGCAGCCTGTATCTCAGCACAGGAATAAGGTAGGGAAGAATTCTAAGGATCATTTTGACTGCCTCCAGAAGTTAGATCAGATGGCAAATTGGATTTGGTGCTAGGTCTTTCCCTTTAGGTTTTACCCCAACAATGTTTTCATTAGTTTCGCTCACTCTCGAAATCAAGCATTTTACAGCAGGTTGGAGCAGCCTGTATCTCAGCACAGGAATAAGGTAGGGAAGAATTCTAAGGATCATTTTGACTGCCTCCAGAAGTTAGATCAGATGGCAAATTGGATTTGGTGCTAGGTCTTTCCCTTTAGGTTTTACCCCAACAATGTTTTCATTAGTTTCGCTCACTCTCGAAATCAAGCATTTTACAGCAGGTTGGAGCAGCCTGTATCTCAGCACAGGAATAAGGTAGGGAAGAATTCTAAGGATCATTTTGACTGCCTCCAGAAGTTAGATCAGATGGCAAATTGGATTTGGTGCTAGGTCTTTCCCTTTAGGTTTTACCCCAACAATGTTTTCATTAGTTTCGCTCACTCTCGAAATCAAGCATTTTACAGCAGGTTGGAGCAGCCTGTATCTCAGCACAGGAATAAGGTAGGGAAGAATTCTAAGGCTCATTTTGACTGCCTCCAGAAGTTAGATCAGATGGCAAATTGGATTTGGTGCTAGGTCTTTCCCTTTAGGTTTTACCCCAACAATGTTTTCATTAGTTTCGCTCACTCTCGAAATCAAGCATTTTACAGCAGGTTGGAGCAGCCTGTATCTCAGCACAGGAATAAGGTAGGGAGGAATTCTAAGGATCATTTTGACTGCCTCCAGAAGTTAGATCAGATGGCAAATTGGATTTGGTGCTAGGTCTTTCCCTTTAGGTTTTACCCCAACAATGTTTTCATTAGTTTCGCTCACTCTCGAAATCAAGCATTTTACAGCAGGTTGGAGCAGCCTGTATCTCAGCACAGGAATAAGGTAGGGAAGAATTCTAAGGATCATTTTGACTGCCTCCAGAAGTTAGATCAGATGGCAAATTGGATTTGGTGCTAGGTCTTTCCCTTTAGGTTTTACCCCAACAATGTTTTCATTAGTTTCGCTCACTCTCGAAA